>NW_022196912.1:97858634-97860424 GCF_008632895.1 Mastomys coucha
CCCTCCGTCTCTCTCTCCCCCTTTCCCCTCCCTTCCACCTCCCCTTCTCTTTCTTTTAAGGACATTAATCCTATTGCAGAAGACAATGTCCCCATGATCTAATCACCCCACAAGACCCCACCTTAGATTCCCATGATGCTCAGCAGCCTAACATCTTTGGACCCCTGACAACATAAGCAAAGAGAGGACAGACATGGGCAGCATTGTAGAGATCTGAGTATGATCACTAAATCTGTGTGTGTATTCTTCATGTGGATCAGGACAACCCTCTAAGGAAGGGGATGTCTGCCTTTGGTGTATTTAGTCCATATGCCCTCCTTTAACCATTTCTAGGGATGGATCCATCCTTCCTCATTTGCTCACATTTGCCACCAAGATGCTATTCTTGTTTGCCCTGTGATTTATTCTTTCTTCTGTGCAGTAAATTCCCACCGCCCTCTTTCCTGCTGAGCTGTCCTGTGCAGTGAATAAAAAGCAGCTCCCTGGAGCTCCTGCATGGGGTTATGTATGAGCAAGAGGGGTGCTTTAACAGCTGTTCTTTAAAATTCCCCAAATCAGCCATCTATGTTCCCATTCTTATTCTGCCTCATACATCAGCTCTCAACGAGGCAAGGCTTCCTTCCAAACACCAGCTCATGGGTGTACTTCTGAGTCACTGTATGGTCTATTTGTATCTTGGTATTTATTTCCTGAAACCCAAGAGGATGCTACTAATTCTGATCCTTAATTAATCAGCTGAAAATTACTACAAATGACTGTCCCTTTTAGCCAAAGATATGAATTGATCCTCTGTAATTTAAATTTCCAGTTAAACATTTTGGAAAGTTTATTAAAACATATTCAAAAATTTTTAAAAGTTTATAGGATAATGCTCAACAAACCAAAATAGCAACTGAATAGTATTTTACTAAGTTCACTCATGGAAATTAAATGCCATGTACCTAACTGCCAATCTCTAGGGTTGATAACAATGTGGTAAAGCAGGTATAGACTGCTCACTTCTAGACTAGAAACTGGACTTGACTCTCCAGAGGAATGCAGACAGTATCTATCATAGTTTTAAAAATATACTCTCTCACCCTGTAATTCTATACCTAGCAATTAATTTTAAATTATCCTTCCACAAAAGTGTATAATCCTATATATGTTTGTCTTCATCACAGTGTCATTTTTAATAAAGAACTGGAAACAAAGATTGTCATGGGAACTCTCTCCTTGGGAAAACATAGACAAATGTCTACCCCATCCCAAATGGCAAACCAAGGAATGATTACATCAAAGCCCTACTTGGGAAGCCAATGAGCTAATTGCGATAATTTGCAGACCACTGGTGAGGCATTACCTACGGAATGTGAATGACCCCAAAGTTGCCATACTGAAAGGTGTCACCCTGGCCCGGATGATGGCTTATCTGTATAGACTGAGTCATGTTCCAGGCTCTGTGACATCGCTTGAGTTAGGGAAGAATTACATATAACTGGCCAGAGGGTTCAGTGGAGAGTGTCTGGAAAGTCAGACGAGGGTCCCATAGCCCTCCCCACCCACTCCATAAGGAAGGACCATCAGGCTCGGTTTTGAGGGCCTCTAGCTCTCCCCCATCCACTCCATAAGGAAGGACCATCAGGCCTGGTTTTGAGGGCCTCTAGCTCTCCCCCATCCACTCCATAAGGAAGGACCATCAGGCCCGGTTTTGAGGGCCTCTAGCCCTCCCCATCCACTCCATAAGGAAGGACCATCAGGCCTGGTTTTGAGGGCCTCTAGCCTTCCCCACCCACTCTGTAAGGAAGGAC
>NW_022196912.1:97860536-97877702 GCF_008632895.1 Mastomys coucha
AAGGACCATCAGGCCTGGTTTTGAGGGCCTCTAGCCTTCCCCACCCACTCTGTAAGGAAGGACCATCAAGCCTGGTTTTGAGGGCCTCTTTCAAGTAGCCTCATTTGCTTTGATGAAGATGATTCTTGTGATAATTACAGGATAATGTTCACACAAATATTTATCCATAGCAGTCCAGATGAACCAGTTATAGTGTGTCTCCATCCTGGAGTCATATACAACACTTAAAATAATGAGGCAGATCTTTATGAACTTACATGAAAGTTGGGTATAACATTTTGTTAGTTGGAAAAGTAAGACCTACAGAAGTTATTTTAGAATGTTCATATATGTACATATATAATCATATATGCATATAATGTATATGGGTTTATATGATATTATATCTGAATATATATACAAAATCTACATGTGTATACAAACATACGTATTTTAGGACATATACTCACTAATTTGTTAGTAGGGGATTGCTCTTTCTGTTGAAGAAAGAATAGAATTTTCTAGAATGTGGTAGGACCACTTTCTGTTTTACTGCATGTACTTTGAATTTCTTTGATTTATTTATATACTTTATTAACATTGTTGCTCTTATAGCTCTTATAAAACAATTTAAAATTGCCTCATGGATTTATTAGAGAACTAGTATGTGTTTATTTTTAAGCAAAGCAAAGAAAAATTCTGTAATAAACTCTCTTCTAAAATACAATTACCATTAGTCTTTCTATTCCTATCTACATATGCATTTGTACAATCAAATTCTTCTATATAGGTTATTTAATAAGGGACTTCTTTTATTTCAAAATAATTAAATCAGTGTGATTATTCCCTAAAAAGCTAGACTATAAACACATGTATGTGTCACTAGATATTTATTAATTATATTCTGGGTGGTTATATAATTTTGAAGCACAAGCTTGCTGGAAACTAGGACTTAGAAATAAAAATTTCCCCCTGACAAAGTCTGGCATTGTGTGAGGCCTAGTGTAAAGTTTTATTAGATGAACCCTGATCCTATCTGCCCCTAAGATTGTTGAGAAAGTGAATGGACACATTCAGTCTGGGTTGTTATTCAATCTGGGTTGTATTCAATCTGGGTTGTTATGATTGGTTCCATTCACAGCTCTAGGTGGCTGATAAGGCCATTGGCCAATATCCCCCTAGAATCAATCATTGGTTCAGGAGAAGGAACCAAATTTGAACACGTTACTGAAGAAGACTTCCAGTTTTGTGGGAGAAAAAATTTTGCTCTAGGCTTGAACATAATGTAGACTCAGCTCACTTCTGTTCCAGGCAGGAGAGCTGATCTGAGATTCTAGGAGCACAGAACTAACACAGAAATAAACAGGGAAGAGGAGGGAAATGGTATGGGTACCATGTCCTGGTTATACAGTCTCCTCTTATGAACCCACTCTTGACCAGTTCTCCACAGACTCCTTGGCTAATTTTATCCAAAATACTCCATTTCTATTACACCACTTAAAATGGGATTAAAATGGGGATACCAGATTTCCTGGAGATATACCTTATGTCTAACTACCATGATGCTTTTGCATAATGGTCTTTTATTGGTCTACCTCCCCACTGGACCTTCCGCTTTGTGAAGACAAGGTCGGGTAATATTCACCCTTGAATCTTCAGTTCCTAGCAGTACACGGGTGCATTGGGTGCTGAATATCTACTGCATGAACAAAATGCCTTGACTGTCAACATGAATTGGCCAATGATTCTGGCTAAGCCAGGGCTAAAACCTGCTGATATAATCTGGAAGACAAAGCAGGAGTGGGAAAGGGATTAACATTATGGGGTAGGTAATTGTGTGACTTTATGTCACTTAACCAAAAACCCAATTCTTCCTTGTCCTGCTGTCCACTAACAGAACTTCCATGCAAAACATTGAGCAAGGACAAGATACCGGTGGAGAGTTCACACTTCTGACCTTAAAGGCATTGTTCCTTTATAAATTCTTACTATTGAAATAAATACCTGAGTTCATTAAAATGTGCCATTCTCATAGTTATATATTTATATTCAAGGTTCCCTAAAATTTTTATAAATTGATATATTGGTCTGAGTTGAGTGATACAGTCTTGTATAATCAGGCTAACATAAGGACAGCCCCTCCACCTACCTCTTCATACTGCCAGCGAATCCTTTACACAAGCCCTGTTTTGTTAGGGGATACATGGCCCGGAGAGAAGCATTAAATGGCCCATGTCCCAGAGGGTTCTCTCTGCTTTTTCCCTGGCCCACTGTGCTCAGGAGCTATGCACTAGCCAGGGGCTCTACGTCAGGATGCCAGCCTCAACCCATGGGCAAGTCATACTTAGGCTAGCTTTTTGAGGCAGAAAAATGAAAACTGTCCTTCTTATGCAATTACTTACTATAACACAACAGGTAGTGGTGCACATAAAAGCTTGTCCCAGGATTCTACCATGACGTCTGTGAATCCTCAAACCCCTTACATGAAATGCCATAGTATTTGCATCAAACCTATGCACATACTCCAACAATGCCTTAAATGGTCTCCACATTACTTATAATAGCTAACAAAATCTAAATGCTGTGTCAGTGATTATAAAACCATACTGTATTATTTAGAAAACAGTGATCATTAAAAAGTCAATTTATATTTTGTTCTGTTACAGTTTTTTTCCAAATATTTTCAAACTAACTAAACATGACCAATAAATTCATGACAGGTGAATGTAGCTTATTTGGAGAGGGGCATGGTGGTGTCTATCAATTTTTAACCCTAAAGTAGACTTAGAAATATTGAAACCATTGTCAAAGTAGAACCAATACATTCCCTATGGAAGAGGGCCCCAAGCTTCAGATCTCGGGGTTCCTGAGAGAAGCCAGGGCTACAAAGACCAATGACCTCAGTTATCTCAGTTACAGACCCTTCTCTTGCACTTATTTTGAGGGATCAGTAAGAGGATTTCTGAAGCACGCATCCTTAGGTTATGCCTTAGGGATAGAGCATGGCTAATGAAGCTAAATACTCATGGTTCGCTGTGGAACCTTGTACTTCCATTGATAACTGAACCTAATCAAAGATACTTTGGCACACCTGAGCTCTCTGAATTGCCTGCTAGCCACCTGCAGTTTCATAAGAGAGGAGGGTAATTGGAAAATTGGAGGCAGATTATGTTTGATTTGTGGAGCCACACAGCAATGCATTTGTCAGCGGGAGTTGTGGATAGATGTTGCAGGTAGCTGAATACAGTTGGGCTTTCTAAAAATTTGGCAAGCATGTTGCATCTGGAAATTGTTCATTGAAACTTCAGAGACTGAGTAAATGATTACAGTTCCATGTACCTGCTTTCTGTGGCATCTCTCCCCTCCAAGCTCAATCAACATTTGTTTCTTGGTCCTCTGGTTATCACTCTTCTTAATGTGGAAAGACACAAGAAACGCCCTAACTTGGTACCTGGCCCCTAAGAGTGATTTAGTCTCTTCAATGGAAAAAAATGACCCCTTTTGTAGGTTTATTTTGCTTCCCTAGTTGTGGTTCTAAGGGTTGTCAGTGAGCATCCTTTACATTGTCACAGGTATGCTTTCTTGACTTTTCCATGTCACTTCAGAGTAAAATAAATCACAAAACTAGGACCATACAGCTGGGCAGGGTGGTGCACACCTTTAATCCCAGCACTTGGGAGGCAGAATCAAGTGGATCTCTGAGTTCCAGGGCAGCATGATCTACAGAGTGAGTTCTGGGACAGCCAGGGCTATACAAAGAAACCCTATCTCAAAAAGAGAAAGAAAAAGAAAAGAAAAAAACAACTAAAGGAAAAAAATCTAGTACCATGCACAGGTAAGTCATCAGTGTCCCAGCTTGAAAGGCTCCATAAACTAACTAAATCCCATTGCCAAATAGAGGAGCAAAGTGGGGAAGAGTAGAGAAGAGACCAAAGACCAATGCTAGAGAGCCCAGCCCTGCCCTGTGTAGGGATCTAGCTTGCTGTGATCACAGCCATCTTGGTCATAACTTCCGTCTGGTTGCCAGGTATACATTCCAAACCCAGTAAGAAAAACTAAGCCAAGATGTCAGTCAAGCATTTCCTGCTGGCTACTTTTACTCAGGCTCTTCCTTTATTGATAGTTGTCACATTTTGAGAAATGTACCCAGTCCTTTATGGTTGGCTGGGGATCCCTGAGCCCCTCATAAGTTGTGCTTCCCACAATCCTGGGGTTGTCTCCCCCTTCTTTCATTTTTTCTGTACTTCTGTATTTGGTGGTCAGTTCTCATATGCTGTGGCCAGGTTTTTCTGAAAGTTTCTGGACTACATTTATTTTAGCCCTTACATATGAGGCCTGTGATTAGCTGATTTTCTGTAGACTGCTGCCCTGATTCTTAATGAAGCTTCTCTGTATTCTGCATTGGAAGCATGGGACAGGTAGATTGGTTTCTTTGATGTTACACTTAGGAGCTTCTGACAAGGGGAAAGCGATGCTCTGGGGCCACCTCGTAACTAATTTACACACTTCTTTTCATCTCCAATTGCACTCTGTTATGCCATCCATTCAAGCACGCAAGAGCATCCTATGGCTTGGCCTTGCGTAGCAGCAGTCTCTAAGAAGAAAACAGACCCTTCTTCAAGACATTTGCCTCCCTGCATTCATCAACGACATGCTAAGAGTTACTGTAGAAGGGAAAGGAAAGGGTAGACTCTCAGATTTCTCTGGGAGCCCTGCCAGGTCAGCAGTAGCCCCTGCAGTTAGCTGAGTGAGATAATCCAAGGTCCTGGATAGTGAGGTTCAGTCTCCAACAAGAATCTCCATCCCCATAAGCCAAGAAACTCCACCCTCACAGGTTGTGCATGGGACCCATAGAAGAACCTCTTGCTGGCCTGTAAGATCAGACACAGAATTTGCAAATTTTCATTCTTTGTTTCATAAATGGAGCTTGATTCATCCCTGAGGTGAAGTCAGTACTGGGTTCAGAGCATCCTCTTCAGAATTTCTTCTTAGTACCCTTTGGTTAAGTTTGTCCCTTGACAATTTTGTACATGTGTATAGTAAATTGCTTACTCTTACCCTTCTCCCCCTCCTTTATACTCTTTTTTGTTTTGTGACCCACTGATTTTTAACCAGGACTATCGTCTGTGTAGCCAAGTGATTAGAACTACCCCTTGTTGCCTGGTGGACTCACCATTTGGTACACATCTGGAATCAACACCCATCCTTCCCCTAGGATCCATCAGTAGTGCAGCAAGCAGAAGTGGGGCTCCATGAGTCCTCGCAAATGCCTGATTGACAGTTGGCACGTCCAGTCTTGTACAGGTCCAGTGTAGGCAAACATAACCATCACAAGATCAAGCTTGCAATGGTTGTCATTCCCTGAAGATAGCTCTTCCAAGACCTCCTCCCTATCTTCAGCTCTTACATTTGTTCTGCTTCACTTCCACATTGTTCCTTGAGCCTTATAGGAATTGCTTGCTATAAATGTCCTGTCTATGCCTGAGAACTCACCTATCATTTATTCTAAGTATCCTGAGCTGCCACAAGTCTCTGTATTCACTGCAAAGAGAAGCTCCTCTGATTAAGGATCTGAGTAGTGCTTGTGAATATAAACACAAATGTTTAGGCTGCAGTTTGCTCCCAGCACATCCTTCCCAAGCATCTCACTGCCTGCAGAGAAAACACCCGTCTTGCCCAACTGCCAGGACAGACATCTTGCTCATTCTCTGTGTTACTGACCTTTCTGGAATGATAATGAATACATGAGATACTAAAGTTGCAAAGAGAGCGGGCTTCTTTGTCCTCACAACTCTGAAATTCCCAGCCCTGAATGATTTCCTGTAGTATGGGCCTGTGGTGAGACAGATCATCACTCCCTTTATGTCCAGGGAGCAAAATAAATGAAGAAGGGACCAGGACCTCACAACCTCCCTCAAGGGCAGCCCACCAATGACTTAAAGACCTCCCACTAGGTCCTGCCTCTTAAAGATTCACAACCCCCACCCTGGGGACCAAACCTTTACCATATTCAACCCCAAACTGCCCCATCTCCCATCTTGGCCTTCTTCTAGCCTTGTTCCTTCTTCCTATTAAAAAAGAACCCATTTCTGCCTGACCTGGGCACCTAGTGACTTACAGTGAGTGAGGATACTCTTCATATTGAATTGAAGATGCCTTTTTTTCTTCTGAAAGATAGTTTAAAACTAAAGATTCTTCTCACCTTTCATTTGACACCACTTTTTAGATCTTACTATTTAAAACTGAGTATATTGATGGCCTAAGTTTGTCCCTGAGCCTCTATTTTATGATATGAGGCTGTTTAGCATATCAGGGTTGTAACCACTTCTGTGTGGCAAACTGAATAGCCCGGGGTACTATCGTGGGGACCAATTTATTTCTGGGAAGTATTATCTATTTATCCGTCTTGCAATTTTCAAATTATATTGAGCTCATGGGATTGAATTTAACGGAGACCTTTCATTTGACCAGAAAAGTTTTTAAACAACATTGTTTAAAAATCAATCTTAGCTAAGTGTATTGGCCCACACCCGTAATCCCAGCACTAAGTGGTGAAGGCAGGAAAATTAAGAGCTTATGGCTATCCTTAGATACATAGTAAGTTTAAGGTTAGCGTAGGCTTCAAGAGATTCTGTCATAAAAACAAACAAAATAATTAATCCTAGCTTGGTATGATGGCATACTCTAAAATCCTATTGTGCCTAGGAGTCTAGAGCAGGAGGATCATAGGTTTCGTGCCAGCCTATACCACATAATAAGATTTTCTCAATTGACCAAACTAAATTTTTTTTTAAAAAAAACTAGAATACTATTTTCTACATAGTACCTGTGTATACATAAATTGTATATTTTCCTATTCACAAATTAACCTCAAGAACATGAACTGATTCTCTGAAAAACAATATAGACATATGTGTGATATAGACGTCTAATCACTATTTTCTTCTCCTTGTTGTATACTGAAACATTAGTGGTAATCAGTCAGTCAATCAATCAATCATCAGTAAGTGAATAAACTTTTCCAAGCTGGGTAGTGGTGGCACAAGCCTTTAATCCCAGCTCTTGGGAGACAGAGGCAGGCAGGTCTCCACGTTTGAAGGTCAGTCAGGACAGCCAGGGCTACACAGAGAAACATTGTTTCAAACAACAACAACAAAAACCTCTTCAAACAGAAACTGGTACTAAGATTGCTCAATGCCACATGTAACTTCCAGAAGAACTCTTATAAGTAGTTCTGTTATGGGGAAGGGAAGAGGAAGGAAGGCTATAGAGAGCATACATCCGTGAGCCTTTCCAGGCTTAGAGTGTAGGCTCACTGACCAATGAAAAACAGAACCACTCTTCTGATTTGCATAAATTCATTGTATAAATGAATTTGCACAAATTATGCAAATTTGCAGCAGTTGTGATTAGGGCTCAGCTATTATTTCATTTTCTGGTCTAGGGCTCTCCCATGACACTATGGAGCCTTTCTTCTAGGGACTTCCATAAAGTCACGACCCAAGGATGGTGGTGATTTGTTATTCGTGCTACCCTGGGCCTCTGCAGCTTGTGGCTTCCACTGCTGCTTGCAGCACTAAGAGCTGCTGTCCCCACCCCTTTCTTATTAAATATTCTATTCACTACTCATGCATCCATGTCACGTGCTTGGATCCAATCCATTCCCCTTTGTCTCCCTTGCTATTTTGTTTTCCTTTCCTACTCAGCATTCAGACTGAGACATTCATGAACTCATTTCTGACTCCCCACATGCCAGTCTTGATGAGAGGCGTGGCCTCCATGCACTCTTTCTCTGAAAGAATTCAGAAGAAAGGTTTCTTTCTGGGTCTCTGAGACCACGTCTGCTTCTGAGCGCCCAAGTATTTCTCAGATCTGTTGAAGATCTTCCCAAGGTTCTGGAAGGTAGACGGAATCCCAAACATTAAGATGGTATACAGTTCTACCCTGTTGTCTAAACTGTCAAAAAAGCACCTCGTGGGAGTTCATAGATGTGTATGTTTTTATATGCTGGTCTCCAGTTCTCTCTTGAGAGCCACATGGACTGAAACATCGCATCTCCATGGAGACCACCTTCCCATTCCAGAGACCTTGAGAGATATACTCAAAGCCTCACTGGGGAAGGCATGTGCCTCTCCCCAAACACGAAACCTTGGATCTAGTTTACCTTTCTAGGGCTTTCAGTGTGAAACTCCACTTTCTATAGATGCAGATGTCTTATGGGATCCACAGATGTGTTCCTAAAGACTATGACATTGATTTTGACACCTATTAGTTACTGTGGTAACCACAAAACAAATATAATACCTAGTCCCAACACAATAAATGATCAGACTCATAAAGAGAAGGATCTTACCAAATAAGGCAAATTTCTTTCCAAGCTCTTTAAGTGTGAAATGAAGTAAGATATTTAAAGATCATCTTACCAGCAGGTAGAAGAGAATACCAATGTGTGCACATTAAATCACAGGTCTTACAAGTGGGAATCTAAGGAAACAGTAATTATCCTAACTCCTAAATGATAGTCGCTGGCTGGAACCAGTTCTGGTGAAGTTAGGAACCTGTAGAAATAATATAGAGTTAATGGACCTTGAAAAACTCTGGGGATACTTTCTTCCTTTCACTCTATGTTTGTGTGTATACCTCACTTTTTTGGTGTCTGCTTACCTTTGATAAGACAAATAAGTTTACTTTGAGCAACAAATATCATTTCTCTTTCAGTTTAAGAAGTATGATTTTTTTTTGGCTATGTATGTGTGTGACAATGTATGTGTGTATACTGTGTGTGTGTGTGTGTGGTGTATATGTGTGTTGGGTATATATGCACATATGTGTAGAGACCAGAGGTTGGTAATACGGAGTCTTTCCCTCAATCTCTATCTTACTTTTTTATAAGACAAGGTCTCTACCCGGGCCCAGAACTCACTGACTAGGTAACCTGGCTAGCTAGCCAGCTCCTGAGATCCCAGTCTCTGCCTCCCATGCACTGGGCCTGCCCAGAGTCTGCCACATCTACCTGGCATTCATGGATGCTGAGATGTGTTCCTCATACTTGCATGACAAGCACTTTGCCTGCTGAGCCATCTCTGTAAACGATAAATGTGTATTTTTAAAAAGAGCTCTGAACTCATGGTGAAGATAATCCAATTCTTCAGCAGTGGACAAATTGGTCCGGTGAGAGTATGAGTTTCATTTTACAGTGGTGGCCTCTCCTGTCCTATTAAGAACCGTGTGAGGAAAGTGATAGCAGATTCTGTCCTCTAACAGCATACAGATAAGGAAAATCAAGGTAGCTGCTAAGGATTAAATGGAGCAAAACCTTCAGATATAGAAGGCTTTAGCAGATTACCAGTCAACATATGGTTGAAGAGCTTGAGACCACCCCAAACTCCAGTCAAGGTGATAGAGAGCCAGCTCATAGAGGGAGGATGATGGGATGACTGTTACAGTCAGCCGGGCAGCTTCATCAGCTGTGTCTCCATAGGCAATGTGCTTGGATACAAGGAGATGTGGGCCCAGAGTTTCTCACAATGTTCAAAGATGACCTGCAGACAGCTGCCCTAGAAAAGCTTGTAGGATACAGTTCTGAGCTTTAGTACATGAACCCCGAGAATGACTGGGACAGGCCCAAAGAACCTGCATTGTGTTTATATGTCATAGAACCTCTCAGATTTCATACTTTCTCCTTAGTTATTTAAAGATGGATGCATTATGAGTGAAGTTAAACATTTCCATAGGCATACTGTCAGAAACATTAGACACTTTGTGGCCTTTCACAATGTCGGAATTTACTGAACATGCCTGAGTTTACAAGTTTCATCGACTATAACTTGGCAGCACTTTTGATAGCTGATTGTGAACTCCACTCTTTTAGTCCAGTCTTAGCTGCTAATTCACATAATACACTATATACATACATGTATATAGATACATACTATGCATGTATATGTATATGTATGTGTGTGTTTGTGAGAGAGAGAGAAAGAGAGAGAGAGGGAAAGAGAGACAGAAAGAGAGAGAGAGAGAGAGGGAGAGGGAGAGGGAGAGGGAGAGGGAGAGGGAGAGGGAGACGGAGAAGGGGAGAATGTGTTATAGAAGGGCTACAAAAATTTTAAGGAGGCTTCACTGGAATTCAAGAAGTCTTAAAGAGGCCTTGCATAGGCAGAAAGCTAAGAGATATTCAAAGTCTCTGGAGGACTTAGGCTAGATAGAGAACCCTGCTAGGGTGCTGCTGGATGGAGTCTCAGCCGTTCAAGCCACCATGTGTTGGAGTTAGTTGGAGGCTCTGCCTCCCAGCCCCATGCTCCCAGAAATAAGACTCAGACTCAAAATATATTTACAAGTACCTTGGCCATATAAGGAGGCTCTACTCTGACTAGATCATAACTAAAGATAACCCATTTATTTTAATCCACATTCTGCCTTGTGGCTGGTCACCTGTGCTCGGTACCACGGGTCAGTCTTCTCACATCTTCCTGGCCAACCTCCTGCCTGGCTCTATCTCAGAATTCTTTCTCCTCCTGGATGTCCCACCTTCTATTTCCTGCCCTAAGCCATAGGCTATAGGCTTTTTAATTGACACGTGATGTATCCGTACAACACAAGGTATTCTCTCTACAACTGTGTCAGAACTGAGCTGAACCTTGGGGTTGAGTTAAGCTATTAAAGCATGATGTGAAGCCATGAAGGGAAGTACCAGGGCTAGAAGGACAGATGATCAGCCATTTGAATAGGCCACACCAGCAGTGGGGAGATAAACAAGAAAACATGCCTGGTACAGTTGGGAATTTTCCTGTTTAGCAGCCAGGTTGCAGGTCAGTAGAGCCATATCCACTGAGTTATTGATGTCCTCCTTCTTATGGAACCCTGGTGACAGAGTTGCACTCTTCATTGGTTTGATGCATTTGATAAGCCATGGGCCTGGGTTACTAAGACACAGCCTTAAAACATGTCTTGTGCATAATATGGAGTAACTTTGAGTAGGGCACAGTCTAATCTCTACAGACATAACTCAGAATGCAGATGAGACCACAAGAGAAGTAAATCTTTCCAGACTCTTCTTAGTAGCTGCCTGCTAAGGGCTTTTCATCTCATCCCCACAATTGCATAAGCTAAAGTTTGACTTTACAGGACTCCTAGATTAAAAAAAAAAAAAAAAAAAAAAAAAAAAAGGCCCAATTTCAGGGATGTGTGCCAAATCCAACTACTTGCCTACCTCCAAATTAAAAAGCAGAGAGTAACGTGGGAGCATGCAAAGATTCTACTCACTGTCAGACTACTGGGAAGACAAGGATACCAAGCATCTTCCTCTGTCTGCCAGGGAGCTGCCATGAGGTTCAGATTCAAACAGGGGGAGGATTTGCTTGGTATTTTGATCAGTCAGGATCTGTGAGCGTTATCTGAGCTCTGGTTCTGCCAGGGCCCAGAGAAGTAATTATTACTTGAAGTAGGCAATCTGGTTCCCCTCGTGAGTGGCTGCTTCTGCTAAGGGGAAATACCCTCAGTTCTTTTTATGGTATAATTGTTGGCCCCTAAGAAGGGGAAGAAGTCTCATCACAGGGTGACCTGCCTACAAAGGTGGCTGGTCCTGGGATCTAAGTGACTACAGCAGAGAATAACTTCTGTTGAGCATTGGCAGGGAACCTTAGGTGTTTCTGTGGCCCAAATAGGGGCACCATGAAAACTGGTGGTTACAATGATTCACTTCTAAGTGTTGTCTTGTTGTCTTCAGTTTTTGAAGAAGGTTACCAACTCTAGATAGTTCCTACCTTAAATGATTGACATCTCCATGTACACAGCTAAGTGGGAATCATAGGTCTGACCTAGAGACCCATGATGATTAAGGAAGCTAAGTGATGAAACCAAGGCATGCGTGTCCACCTCTACCCTGCTTTCAGATACTCACCAGGTGTCTGTGTGTCCAAGAGGCAGAACTTTGCATGGAATATAGTTATGTTGGGTTTATTTTTATGGTTATTTTGTCTTGATTTCTTCCTTCTCCTTCTTTGTTTTTATGTAGAACATTTTAAAATTTACTTTTCTCAAATCATAAAGAAAACCATTAAGATTTAAAATTCATTGTATACATGCACACACACACATTCATACATACAATCACATACACACACACACACATGCACATCTGTGTCAGGTTGCTAGAGATGCAGTCCAACATGGAGGATAAGCTCCATCTAAGACAAAATATTATTAGCACAATAATCGACAAATGGCATAAGGGAACATTTAAAAGCATTTTGAGGAATTATGCACATTTATTTTTTACTTGGCATGTAATTTTCCCAAGTTTGTAGATGTTAAAATGTTGACGCATTGCCCCGCTAACGAACATTTCATTTCTCAGTATTTCCCAGTGTCATTTGTGTGTCACTTCATGACCATTTGAAATAATGCATTTATTAGGAGAGATAAGTTAGCAGATATGATGGATATTTCTGAGATTAGAAGGCACATTTTCAGTGTTATCCACATGGCAGTGTTATTTTCCTAAAAGCCTGTGACAAATGGGAGTCACTTAGCAACATTCTGCTTAGTTACATCTTATAAAGCTATCTTAAATGCTGAGCAACCAAACACAAGACCATTTTATGAGTATAAAATACATTTAATTCATATATGAATGATTAGTTGTAAAGGAGATACAGATGAGGTCCCTGCAAGACTCTGCCCATACCTGGCATCAGCGATAGTTCTGCTTAAAGACCGTTTACTCACTGCACACTGTTGGTCCACTGACACAGCTCACACATGGTCACAGCTCCTCCAATACAAATCGTTTCTTCATAATGAGTAGCCTAGCTTCCTTGTACTTAAGCACAGCAGACAGCCTAGCAGCACTGGGCTAAGGGGTGGCGGTCACTTAAAAATATTGAAAGGAAGACAAAATTGGCTACACAAGGACACTTATTTATAGCATGGGGATTGAAATAAGGCAGGGTGTCACCTTTTTCCACTTTGGCTGGGATGCATCTATTGAGTGACTCATAATTCTGACACTGAGCAATTCTGTGAGCAACTCAAACGGCTGTGGAAGTGCTGCAAGGGTTGAGTCGGGGTTTGCAAATAAGGTTGAGCGAGCTGGCAAATTTGTAAATATAGAATCCAGAAATAGTAAGGGTTGTTAAATACTCCTTCCTGCAGCACTCATCTCTCTCGTTATCCTTTGCCTTCATTCAATGCTATCACTATACATCCGTGAATGTGTGTGTGTGTGTATGTGTGTGTGTATGTGTGTGTGTGTGAAGAATGTTCCCTTCTTGTTAGTGCTACTGAGCTTGAACACTTTTTCTCACTTATTATGCATTTCATTGCAGACTTTAGTCACTGAACTGTCCACATATTTCCGCTTTATCCCATAAAAGTGACTTTTTTCTCATCCGTTTGTAGAGTTTTCATTTGTTAGCATGTTGGCCCTTTTCCGTTGTTATGCAAATATTTCTCAACTCCTTCTGTTGCTTCCCTGATTTTGATAACACATTTTTAATAATCAAATATCTGCCTCCCCTTTGTGATGTAAAGCCTCCCATCTTGTAACACCAGCCTTATATGAAATGTCTACTTTTATCCTGAAAGTTTGATTGATGTATATTTACAACAAAGTCTAGACTGTTTGCTGGCTACAGTATCAGCCACATGCTGTGCTTGCCTTCTTCCAGAGGAACATCATCCCCTGTTATTCTAACGCTAACTAAAGTTTGAGACTGGAAAGCCCATGGAACAGATTGGACCCCCTGGAGGCCATGTCATGTACTGTCTTCTGATACCGTTGAGGGAAAAGACTGAGTTCAAAGACTCTGTCAGAATGTATGTCTACATGGCAGGTGCATCTCAAGTCAATTAAGATGCTTCTGAAATATTTTATATGCCAAAAATGACAACTTACAATCTTTAAAATCTGCACAATGACATGCATTTCCCTTCTCGATTTCCTTCCTAGCTGGAACATCTGTTTTGTGCAGTGGCTCAGCTAAAACCACTGCATTCTCAGATGCCCCAGAATATAGAGGAGGCCACGTGACTTAGCAGTGAAACATAACCATTAGTCTGTGACTATTTCTTTACAAGCTGTTGGCCTTTGAGCCTTGTTCCTCCTTCATGTGCATTCCTCCTCCTCACAGTGTTTGCTACTGCACGGGTCATCTTGTGCTCATGGGAGGAAGACCTAGACATTGCTCTGACATAGTTAGGGCATGTTTAACCCAAATAAATACTAACACTCACTCACTTCACCTCTTCTATATCTAATCCTCTGTTCATGGCAAAGTAAAGTAGCATTGCTATATAGGCATTGATTTTTTTCCCCTAGGAAAAAAAATGTACTAGTCCTTAACTTTCACTGACTGGGCCACACCAGACCTGATACTAGCCTTTTATCCAGTTTGGCAGAGCAACAGTGTATATTAAATGACAGGGACAAGTAGAGTTGTTCCTGGGAGTTGGGATGGAGTCTTTAAATATGCTCATTTGTAGTTCTGGGATGGTGATGCAATTGCGAGAAATGGAGAGGAATAACTCAGTGATGTATTGATTTCTTTCCCAGTGCTGTGATAAAATTCTCTGACAACAGCAGCTTACAGCAGAGAGGGCTTGTTTTAATTCACTATTTAAGGTACAATTCGTTATGGCAGAAAAGTCAAGGCAGCAACAAGCTTGAAGCAGCTTGAAACATTGTGTTTGCAGTCACATGAAAGCAACAGATGCAGGCATATTGCTTAGCTCCCTTTCTTCTTACACAGTGTAGGAATGTCACCACCCAGAGTGGACAGTCTTTCCTACCTCAATCTATGTAGTCAAGATTATCCTCCACAGACATGCCTAGATGCCCATTTTCCATGATTCTAGACTCTGTCACGTTGACAATTAACTTTAACCATCAAATGTAGGAAGTGGATAGGTGCCCAGTGTATTGCATTCTTGAATCAGAATTCATCCCTTCTATTCTGCTTTTGTGGTTACTGAGCTGAATCCTGATTAGATTTGACTTTCTGTGCAATTTATGTCAAAGCAGTGGGAACAGATCTACTGACTGGAAGCCCTCAGTGTGATAGTCATTGCATTCATATGCCAGATTTCACAAATTAGCATCTTTGGTTAATATTTGATTAATATGAATTCTTTACTCTCACCTCCTAGAAACTTCTAGAAACCTAGCTGCCTCCCAGATGTCTGGAGCTTAGAGCAGCAAGACAGATGATGAGGTTTTTAGGGTGCAGGCCAGTCAGATTCCAGGCCAGGAGATTCTCCTAGCAAATGATACCTCCTGAACCATCCTGGCACCCAGCCCACTCGCCCTGTAGAGACCTCCCTTGGTTTTATTTCTTAACACCTACTTGCACACTCACAACTGCCACTGATGCTATGACTGCTTCATGCCCTCTATGTACAATTCCAAGCCTTCATTCCAGATGTCTGGAGTGACATTTGCCCAGTCTAAGAGTCCCCAAGATACAGTTAATGACAGGATAGATCCCGATCCCAAGGAGTCAGCACAGTGCGTGCTAGGGATGTAGCTCAGTGGTGGAGTGCTTACTTAGCCTTAGGGTCAACTGTTAGAAACTTATAAAAATGATAATAGCACCCTCACCTCTAAGAACCAGCCCACTTTGAGAAGCCTCAGGCCTGGTTCAGCGTGCAGTGGTGGGCATGACCAGAACAAATGTAGCCAAAGAAGCACAGGTAAGTTTGCAAAGCCAAGGGGAAGAGCTGTTGTGTGAACCCTGTGTCATTAAGTCTTGTTTGCAGAGCATCCAGGCTTTACTAACTCCTTCATATCCACAGAGTGCTGTAAGGTGCACTGATGACTCACAGAGAAGCATCAGTAATGACCAGACAGTTCTGGACCAGGACACAGGAGCCTGAAGGGCTGATTTTGTTTACTGAGGCTGCAGCCAAAAACACATCATCTCAAGCAAATGATCTTCAGCACCAAAACTTAGTCCTCATTAAGGCTTAAATATGTCCTGAGCAGTTTTATTTATCTCATTAATTTACTTTAAAAGGCTCTTCTTTATAGCACACAGTTCTCCTTTATTGTGGTTTCTGAACAAATTATAAATTTTCTGTGTGTAGAATTCCAATTAAGGAGCCCTAGCTGCATGCTAATTAAAACTCCTTAGAATTCTGTAAAGAGCTCTTCTTCAAGAGTTCACATTTGTTGATGAAATTTTCTCATTAGACTTCACAATGAACTCAGCAAACAAATTATTGGCCTATCAGCCCTACAAGGAAAACCCCTTGCTATTCTTGACAGTTCCTATTATTTTTTTCCAGTGGAAGGCACTGATGGAGCAGTCTAACGAAACTGACCTTGACGTTATCTTACAGCTAACTTCACTCTCTTAAAGGCATCCATGTGATGGTTTCAAACTGAAGTGTAATGTAGCATTGAAATTTCATGATTAGATTCATTAGCTGGTACTCGCTCACACCTCCGTTCATCACCTCTAATAGAATGGATTAAAGTCTTCATCCATTACAGTCATTAGTCCTTGTCACTGATGAGGTTGTGAAGAAATCTTCTTGTGTTCCACTTCTCATTAGTGTGTTAAGTGGCATCTCTGCTCTGAACACATATTGGTTGTGTTTCAAGGGAGTATGACCCAGTTAAAAGCCTTTCATGAGGACATAGTCTGGAAAGCTTGACTGAAATAAGCAAAGCAGGATGATGCCACCTAGTCCAATAATAATAAGAGACCATTTACATGGCACATGAGTCTTACCTCAGTGATGGTAAGGAAGGAAGATGATTTACTCCAAAAGAGAGTGATCAATGCTTTGGCAGACCCAAAAAGAGGGCTACTGGTAGACTAGTTTGTCCCACAAATGCTGGGAGGGTGGCTACCTGCATCAAGATATTTTATGAAGCTTCTTAAAAATGGAAGCCTTGCTGGATGTGATGATATATACCTTTATTCCCAGCACTCAGTGGGCAGGTGAGGGTGATTACAATTTCAAGGTCAACCTGGCTACAGGGACCCTCCCTCAAAAACTTGAGTGATGAGGAGGTAGCCTAGTAATAGAATGCTTGGTTAGTTTATGTTGGGTTTGATCCAAAGCACTGGAGATGGGAGAGAAGAGGGAGGGAGGGAAAGAAGAGAGAGAGAGAGATGGAGAGGAGAGAGAAAGAGAGAGAGAGAGAGAGAGAGAGAGAGAGAGAGAGAGAGAGAGAGAGAG
>NW_022196912.1:97877712-97898900 GCF_008632895.1 Mastomys coucha
AGAGAGAGAGAGAGAGAGAGAGAGAGAGAGAGAGACCTATGGGGTGTGTTCCAGAACTTGGGGGATACCCAAGATCTGCAGGGTTAACAAGCACTTCAGGTTACTCCTAGACTCACTCTTGTTTGAGATAGTGGTGTTAAGAGACATCTTCAAGAAAGGACAGAGAAACAGGCTAGGTGTGGAAAGGCATCAGAACATTTGTCGTGAAGCACAGAGGAACATCCCATCTTTGTGCATTATTGGGATTTTTGCTCTCATCAGCTAGATAAGCTAATGGGGTGGGAAGGGCAAATTTGCAACCAGTGATAAAAGAATAGTGTGTGTACTTCACAGCATTTGAGTCTTTTGCTCTGTGTGATATTTCCATATCTGAGCTGGCTGTATGAAAGCCTGTTACATATTCTGCATCTACAAATTGTGGATGTGCACAGATTTATTTCTCCTACTTTTGAAAGTTGTGCATTAGGAATTCATCATCTTCCCAGGCATCTTGCACTTTGAAAATTATGAAAGGCCTGGGTCCTGACTCCCATAGATGTGTGTACATCAATATGCAGAGTTTCACATCTCATTTCTAAGGATTTGCAGACCTGTGGGCACCAGCTCTAACTTATGAACTTCTGACCTGAGCTGAAACCACTTAGTCCGTTGTTCTGTAGGCTCACATGGGTTTTCCTAGCAAGGAGAAAAAATAGCACGGGAGTGCATGACTTAGATAAATGCAATGCCCAGGAACTCAGCTGTCCATGCTCTGACTCACACCTTTAAGCCTGTCAGAAATGTCACCAAGATGTTTGCTTCCTCATCAAAATATTGCTGGTTACCTGTATGAAGTGGCAAGTCCCCAGCTTTCCTCTGTTCATTCACTGAAACTTAGGGCCATATTTAACAAATCTCCAGTTGAAGGCATTTGTAGTAAGTTAGTGGGACTCCATGGCTCCTGGTCAGTCTGAGCCTTTCTGTATATATTCTGCCTTAGTGAATGTGATTGGTGTTCTAGAGTATATGTGTTGCCATTTCAGTTAGCTTAGATATACAGGTAAGTTACCCCAAGCTTGATGTGGGCCACTTGTGGATCATACTTTTAAGTTATTCACTTTGGAAAAACTTAAAAATACAATAATGCCTGTAGTGCCATGTCTGAAGACACCTAATGTGATAACATCCTACGTTAATTAAAAATAAAACACTGTAATATACTCAAATCTGGTATTTTCATTTAATACATATAAGTATCTATTTTAGTAAGTTATATCTATTATATCGTGTTACTGGCTTCTATTATTCTGTAGTCTTTATATATATGCTTTATTTACTAAAGTGCCCATTAATAAACACTGGGGCTTATTCAGTAATGAGATTTTTATAAATATCTTTCTGTGCTATGACCACTAGCATTTGAGATTTTTGATGCTGTGAGGTCTGGTTTAGAAGTCTCTGAATAAATGGGTACTTTGTAGAATTTAGTTTTCCTGACTAAAAGCAAATTCCTTGGAGCTAATGGCGCTTAGATGTAATTTTCACTTTCCACTTTGTTCTTAAAAACTAAAAATGAGTAAGCATCTCAATCCTGTAGCAAATGCCTATCCTGTCCCCCCGGTAATCAACCTCAGTGCCAGACTTCCAAAAGGGAAAAACTGTAGATACAGCTGGACTCACTCTTAATTGAGCACTTAGCTATTCTTAGAAGTGTACTTTTTAATTGGTATATTGTTTTTAAAATTATTTTTCAAATCTACTTTTATTCCACTTAACCATGTACATGTGGAAGGAGACGTAAATGCACATGAGTGTGGTAGCCATAGAGGCCAACAGAGAGCACCAGAGTTCCCCAGAGCTGGAATTACAGAAGGTTGTGAATCGCCTCATGTCGATGCTCGGACTCAAACTCAAGAGCAATGTGTGCTCCTAACCACTGAGCCATCTCTCCAGTCCTAATCAGTTTATTCTTGTTTAGTGTATTTGAGCAGCTGTGAATATAAATGTCATTTCAAAGTGCGGCAAATTAAGAATAGGATTCCTTCTGTCTTCTAGCTTACTAAGCTATGGCACATGGCTAGATGTGCCAGGATGGATAGATCTTTAAGAGATAGGAGACACTTTCTATTAGCTATGATTTGATGCCACGTTTGGAGACCCGAGATCTGTTGTTTTCACGTGCACATCCTGTAATCTCTGAAATTCACAGGTGTGCATATGTGGTCAGTGGACCAGAGGCCTCAGTGAATTGGAAGCTTGGTAAATAGAATCATAGGTTCACCCACAGGGGTGCCTTTGAAACAGTCTTTAAGAGGATCCCTAGGTGATTGTTATATATTTGACAGTTGGAGGCATTGTTTCCCAGGACACCAAATAATTCAGGTTAAACAAATGTGTGAACAAACCTCATTACCTTTTCTCTCTAAGTAACTAGAATTTATTTTGAGGGAAATGATCTTTTAGTTTCACAATCATGTTTGGTGAGACTCCTCCTCACTCTTTCCTTGTAGAAGTCAGTGTTTTGGATCATGGTAGTCTTAAAGGCTTTGGTACCCTTTCATTCATTCTTAAAAACTTTGAGTACCCTTTGGTATTCGTTCATTTGGTACCTACCCACATCAGCCATTGGAAAACTACCAATTTTCCTCCATTTATTATGGGACGGCATTCAGTTAAAACCATCATAAATTGAAAATTCCATGAGTCAAAGTGCATTTTCTATATCTGACCTCATCATTTAAGAGTGTACCACACCAGAGTATTGTTTGTTGCCCTGTTAGTCATGTGACTGACTTACTGACCAGGCTCACAAGGCAGACTGCAGTATTATATACCACTAGTCCATGACCATGTCAAAATTCAAGGTGTAAGGCATGTTACTGTGGAAGAATGTTACCTGTGAATCATGATAATGCTAATAAACAGTAAGCCACATAGCCGTAAGTAAGTTGGAACTATTGTGTTCATAAACACCTAGCATAAACAGTAAAGCCAGGAACTTCACTAGGAAGGAGAGAAAAACTAGTATTGTTTCAGGAGTCATAAAAGCATGGGTGTCTTGGGATTAGAGAAGGCAGCCATTTTGAATGAGGATATCAAGGAAGTTTAATTCGAAAGAAAATATTTGAGGTGGGTCTTGAAGAATAGTAAGATGCCATGGGAAAATCAGAAGGGACGAGCAAACCAGGTGACAGCAGAGGTGGATGAAAATACAATGGTAAGTCATTCATTAGTCCTTTATGTTTTGTTAGGGAGGCGCTCTCCTAGGGACAGTTAGAACAGTGGTGTGAGAAAGGTCATCCTGGTGGTCCAGGAGAAATGAATTGAGGTGAGGTTAGAGGCTCAGAAATCCATGAGGGACTTCTTGTAACAGTCCACATGACAGATGTGACTTTGAACTGAAGCAAGAAGGCAGCAACGGTGAATTAGAAGTGAGCTCAGAATTATTCTAGAAGTACAATGGAGAGTATGAGGGATTAAGCAAAGGGTACACTTAGAAGACTCTATCTGGGACAACTTGTTGATTTTTGGTGCCAATAAGAGGGAAAGTAAGATATGTTCATCCCACCCTTTGCCTTTCTTTACCTTTGCCTTTGCTCCTTATAAATGTCTCTCCTTCCGTGGGATCAGGATGGATACATTTGTTGGAAATAATTCTGTCATGTGCTCTTGACCTGACCACTCTCTCCAATAGTAGCATCTTGTAAAAACAAGTCTTCTAAAACTGTTGAAAAACCTATGAAAACTTTTACTTAAAAATGTTTGTATGTTTTCATGCCAAGTTCTAAATGGTCCCTTCCCTTCCTCACCCAATCCCCCACAGATCATCTCCCTGCACACACATCGATGGCTTCAAGAATCAGGCCCTTATCAAGCAGATCTAGACCCTAGTAGGGGGGAAAAGTCACATTCCTCAGAGTCACAAGATTCCTCTATCTATCAGACACCCCAAGCTGGTGTCTTAGTCGCTTCTCTATTGCTGTGATGAGATAGCTGCTGTCTTATCTCTACATATCACAATGCCATGCTAGTGCATTGGGATGGGATGGTAAGCTTTCCAGAGAAATGTTACAATTACATCTATAAATTTGTGGGGAAGGTAAAAAAAATAAAAATAGAGGGAGGTACTGTCTTGTTTGCAATCTTTCCCCCGAGGCATGCTCTTATTCTATGTTCTACTTCATTCTAAAAAGTTAAGTAAGCGTTTTTGGTTAGATGGCTTTGGTTTGTCCCAAAGTCCCATTGTCATTTCCAATGGGATTCTCATCTTTGTTCATTGTGGTCTAAGTCTCCATTAGAATTTCTACTTTGTGAGAACGAGTTTTTTGCTTGTTTGCTTGGTTGGTTGGTTTGTTGGTTATTTTATTCACGACTATGTTGCTAGCACCTGGAGCCATCTGTAGTACAAGGGAAGTGAGGCAAGAGCATGAACGTTTGCGATACTAAGACCAGTCCATTAAGTGCCCCGTCCATTCATGGTCTGCATGACCACAGAGACCATATCTCACCTGCCCTCAGCTTGGAGAGACAGAGGATGGGAAGGAAATCCAGGAAGTTCTGGGCTAAAATGACATCAAGTGAAATTTAGGGAGTGTCTAATAGGAGCTCTTGTACATCCCTCTTCTTAAGAAGCTGGCCTGGTGAGATGACTCATTTTGTAAAATGCTTACCACACAAGCATGGGGACCTGAGTTCAGTTTACAGCACCCATATACAAAGCCATACTGGGGAGGCAGAGACAGGAGGATCCTGGAAGCTCTCAGAAAACTAGTCTAATTATCGGGTTCCAGGTCCTAGTGAGAGAATCTGTCTCAAAAGTCAAGATTGGGGGATCTTGAAGAATACTCAAGATTGACCCAGGCCTCTACAGGCACATACACACACACAGATATACCTGCACACACATATGTTCGTATACACACACACACACTCATACATAAATATGGCAGCATGGGGAGACTGGAGCTGTGAGACATCTAGATATAAGGATACTGAAGACTTTTCTCTGGTGTTATTGAAATTAATCTTGATGAGTAATTTGTCCCATTTTTATATCTTTGAAGATAATATCTGAAGCTAGATGAATCATGCAATTTCTCCTTCCTTTATTACTTACTCCCCCCTTTTATATTTTTCCCTGCATGCATTTCTACCTATAATGTCACACTAAAAGATAATGCCATTTCCTGGCAGCAGCCACCCACAGTTTAGGTCTTGATATCTGAGAGAAAATAAGTTGCTCTTATTACAGCCCTGAGCCCGGAACATGACTAAATAACTCCAAGAGAATCTAACACTTTGCGAGCTAATAGCTCTTTGATGGATGGGATGGTTGTCATTTGACTGCATTTAGGATCACCTAGGAGATACATCTCTGAGCTTGTCTGTGGGGGCATTTTCAGAAAGTTTTAACTAAGGGGGGAAACCCTCCCTGAATGTACATGGTACCATTCTTTGATCTGGGGTCCTAGAATAGACAAAAAGAAGAAACAGGTGGAATGCCAGCATGCATCTCTCTGCTCCCTGATCATGGATGGAGTATGACCAATTGCTTAACCCTTCTGCTGCCACAGCCACAGCCATTCTGATCACCCTGCCTTCCCCAGCATGATGGACTCTTAACTGGTAGCCCAAATAAACCCTTCCTTCCTTCCTTTCTTGCTTCCTCCCTCCCTTCCTCCTTCACTACCTTCCTTCTTTTGTTCCTTCCTTCCTTCCTTTCTCCCCCTTTCTTCCCCCCCTCCATCCCTCCTCCCTTCCTCCCTTCCATCCTTCTATCCTTCCTTCAGTCACCTTTGGATAGTGTTATATCACAGCTGTGAGAAAAGTAACTAATTCAGTAGACATGCAAATGAATTCTACATATTTTATTCTGTGAGTATCATGCAAAATGTGCTCAAGTGCTTAGTATAACCTATCTGATCTTCATTTATAGTAGATACTGGATTTCTTTTATTTCAAAAATAACTTTTTTTCTTCAAATCTGCCAAAATGACCTTGAAGTAATATCCTGATCTAAATAAAATGCAGATATTTACCACCAAAGAGCTTCAGACCTTCTTCAGTAATTGAAGGGTACAAGGAAGATGTCTATGACACATTGAAACACCTGTTCATTCATCACTGAGCTTTTATTTTCTTCATGTCTTAAAATTGCTTAGCAGAACTAAAGGGAGAGTGGCTAGGGGCCTTCCCAACATATCATTAAGATCATTTTTAAACAAGCAGGAGCATCAAAGGTGCTCGTGCTGTGACTACCTATACCCCTACCACCTACATTCTGCAATTCATGTTGCTTGCCTTCTATGCATCCTCTTCTCATGTATTCTGAATTAAATTGTAAACTTTGCCACTCAACAGTTCAACATGCATGCTGTTACATAAAGTGTTTGATATATATTTAAGGTAAGATTCATGTATAGTGATATACACAGATCTAAGCTTTCCATTCTGTGAATATGTGCATATGAATGAGTAATGTGGGTCCTTATTGAATTACAGGCTTTGTTTTCACCCAGATGCTAATGTTTAGACTAGTGACTTTTCCAGGGCAATTCCCACCCTACCTATATAGAGAGGCAGCAAATGCTTTGGGTTTCTTAGCATGCATTATTTTAACCTGTTCTAGAAAAGGATACAGCCTGAGAACCATACAGCATGTGTCATTTTGGGAATGTACATTCAACATAGGCTATTTTTCTTTAGTCTCTTTTTTGCACTCAACATACTTTTAGAATTTATCCCTTGGATGTTTGTGCCTATGTCTGTAATTTGCACTCATTTTATGCTAAGTAATATTCAATTAGATGGATAGAACACAATTTACCCATCAGCTCACTTGTCAATGGTTACCTGGGCTCTTTCCCATTGGTAGTGAATTTGGGGGGGGGGGAAGGTGTTACAGGCCTTACTGTAGACAGGAGTCCCTCTTGTGAACACCTTGAAGTATATAGCTGTTGTGGTTTGAATGAAATGACCTTCATAGGCCATAGGTAGCAGCACTACTAGGAGGTGTGGCCTTGTTGGAGTAGGTGTGGCTTATTGAAGGAAGTGTGTCGCTGGGGGAGTGCTTTGAGGTCTTAGACGCTCAAGCCAAGCCCAGTGTTTCTGATGTCTGCCAATCTGAACTCCCAGTTTCCTCTTCAGCACCACATTTGCCTACATTAGAATGCAGTACATAATTAACAGGAAGACTCATAGGCATAAGATTAGAGCACCCAAGTAGCCTGTCCCATAGACTCAAGGAGCTCCTCGAAGCACCTTTCTTCACACAGTGGTCTGCGAACAGCATCAGGAAGCTACCTACTCAGAACAGAGTGTTTGGGCAAAAGTAGAAGGACCCAAGAGTGAATGAAGTTCTCCACCCATCCCAGCCCTCTGAGAGCAGGAGCTCATTAGACCAACCAAGCCTGAGGCATCTTCAGTGTAAAACTTGGGGCTTCTCTCCAACCCACATGGCCCTCACATCTCATGTGGCACATTATCCCTTTGTATGAATAAACAAACTTTCTGGTGCAGATTCAAATAGTCCAGCAAGTCATTGCTACATATGTTCATTGGGCATCTTGACATGAGTATATATATGAAGCTCACTGACTCTGGAGTGTTTGATGTCATATTGTGTCCATATATTCTCTATTCCAGCCTCCTTAATGTCATTGACACCTATCACCTCTCATGCTTGGTAATGACAAAACTGTCCATTGGCAAATCAGGCAGAAAGGGATTTACTTGGTGATTTTAAATGAACCTCTAATTCTGACATGTGGCTCTGATATGGTCTTTGGCTCTTAGGAGTGATCCATCTAACCCAGGGTGCAAAACTGTGATCCTGAGCTTCAACGTAGTCTTTTTTGACTCTTTAGGCTGTGGGAATGGCAACTCATTAGCCATTATAGCTGTTAATTAAGTTGATAACCTTGTTGGTGCCTTGCTCTACAACATTAATTAATTTTGTTGATACAAATGTAGTATGCAGATTACTTAAGAACCTTTACAACTGTATTTATTATTAATATCATTGTGTACATGTTGATGTGTGTGCGCATTCACAAGATAAATGTGATCACATGCATATGAAGGTCATAGAACAACTGTATGGAGTTTTCTCCCTCTATCTTTTTGTGAACTCCAGGGACTAAATTCTGGTCATCAGGTGAGTCAAGCACCTTTAACCTGCTGAGCTAGCTATCCAGACAGCCCACATACTCAGGGCATGTTTACAGTATATATTAAAATTAGAAATAATAAACACATAAGCTTCCATATCAATATGGGAAGAAACAGATGTTTTTATAGCCAATGCTTCCTCTAATTGCAAGAGTATATCATATTTTGAGACAAGCTTTTAATTGTTCTTTGTTTTTATTATCAAAATGTGCTTTGTAGCAGAACTTTAAATATATATACACATACATACCACTTGACTTAGTATCTAAAAGTTTAACCTATTTAATTGATACAGGAGAAATTTGGATCACTCTATAGGGTTCTTGGTGAAATTAATAAAAAATTTAGAGCTGGAGGGAGAGATGGCTCAGCGGTTAAGAGCACTGACTGGTCTTCCGAAGGACCTGAGTCAAATCCCAGCAACCACATGGTGGCTCAGAACCATCCGTAATGAGATTTGACACCCTCTCCTGGAGTGTCTTAAGAAAGCTATGGTGTACTTGCATATAATAAATAAATAAATCTTTAAAAAAAAATTTAAGAATGGGCTCAGCTGGGAGCACATGGATAATTTTATTAGGGTTTAGGAAAAGAAGAAAAAAAAAGCTTCAGGGTAGGCAAGCTGTAAGACCTCAGCAATTTCCTGGAGGTAAATGGAGGAGGGGGGAAAGGCCATGCCACTGAAACTGGCATGAATCAGACTCATGGCAGACAAGTAGGCACATGATAGAAGAGACAAGTTAGAGCAATGGTTCTCAACCTATAGGTCTTGGCCTCTTTAGGGTCCTATATCAGATATCCTGTATATCAGATATTTACACAAAGATGTATTAAAGTAGCAAAATTACAGTTATGAAATAATACATGCTTTTCAGTAATAACTCTAAATATCAGTTGTGCAGTGAAAAGGCACTAGTGTAATGGGTTAAATGCAGGATCTTGTCATTATTCTAAGAGACACCTCAACATAAAACAGAGATGCAAAAAAATGAAATAACAATGAAAATGATTTTATGGTTGGGGGTAACCACAACATGAGGGACTGTATGAAAGGGTCCCAGCATCAGGAAGGTTGAAGACCACAGCTCTATAGAAAGAGTAAGGAAAAAAAAAACTACCGGGAGGAAAGCCCAAAGTGTTGAGGGAGGCATGTGTAGAGAAGAGATAGAAAGTGGTAAAGCAAAACTTACAGCTTGTTTTTGGTGGTGGGGGGGGGGATTTTTGTTGTTGTTGTTGTTGTTCTTGTGTTTTGCTTTTCCTAACAATTTAGAAAGGCCAACAAACCTACAGCGTTGCATACCTACAGCCTCTAAAGCTCCTGCCTTAGATAGGGGAGTTCTGGGAAGGGAAAGGACAGAATCTCATGAAAGAACTAATTATTTTCCATTGTCTTCAGCATGGCTAAGGCAAGCCCACCCAGGAGTGGCCCCCTACACAAAGGGAGGGAACTAGCCCACCTGGAATGCAAGGTCTCCCTCCTCCCAGGCCAGAAGGTCCTCTGACAACACAATAAGCTGTAGTTAACCCCAGCTGCTGAAAGTATGCCTTTGTGGCTAGGGATGTAGCCTAGTTGGTGGAGTGCTTACCTAGCCTGGAAGAAGCCCTGGGTTCAATGCACTATAAAATGAGCATGGCACATGCCTATAATCCCCCAGCACAATGGAGGTAGGAGGATGAGAAGTTCAAAGTCATCCTCTGCTATAAAATGAGTTTGAGACCAGCCTGGGATTTCCAAAGCCCATTCTCAAGATGGAACCCAAACCAAACAAGCCACAACAAGTGTGCCTTTGTCCAAAGGACGTTAGGGCCTGGGAGCAGAAAGGGCTCAAGGTAGAATCTGTGTGTACAATGTGAACTTGAACAATGTTTGTCAAATAGTGCCATTCTGCTGCATGCACATTGTACAGATGTACCCAGGCACCAGTGCTTTATTCTGAAAGCGTGTTTAACCCTCTCTGGAGTGGACCTACCTCTCTATTGTTTACTGAGTCCATGGGTAATTATAACACATTTTAATACTTTTCTCTATGACTTTTTTGCTATTCTTGTTTTGCTTTTCATTCTAAAAGGCAAAAGTTTACTTGTAATTTCTCCAGGTTATAGAAAATGAACTGCTTACACATTAAGGTATTTCCTTCTGGACGCCTTTCCAAGCACGGATAGTCAGATAATTTAGATCATAATTGTATGGTTTGTATGGTTTGATTTTACCCCATGATATTTAATTTAACTGATCTTAATTATCAGACATATAAATTACTTGTAATTTGTTCTCGTGAATAGTAAGTAGTGTGTTGGGTGGTTTTTCAAATAAATATTTGAGAGCCTCTCTGATTAGCATCTATAATGGCGAGATGTAAAAACACGAAAATCACCCTCCAGAAAAGGGTGCCAGGTGCAGGCCTACTAAAAGCATTTCTGAGTGCCTGCCCCCTTACAGCAAACTCTGCTGCATGTATCGAGCCAGACGATTATGTCCGCCTGCCAGCATTGCATAGTTTGAGATGCGGGAATCTGATGGGTGAGCTATGTAGTAATGACAATGTATGTCCTATTTCATTTCAAAGTTTGCTTTTCCTGAACAAGACACATTTTTCTTTTCCTAACTTGGGCTGGGCACATACGCCATACACTAACTGATTATAGAGAGACTGACAGGAGAAAGGGGGGTTATTTACACTGCTCTAGGTTCTTAGAATAGTAACTCAGTAAAGAGCTAGAGGTAAAAAAGTTGGAGGGGATGCAATGTCAGTCCTCAGTGAGAAGCAGCTTTCGTACACTGCAGGCTCTGTTGGGCTTGTCTATGCTAATGGAATGTGTAGCATGTCACTGTAGCGGCTAAACTTATAGGAAACTCCCTGAGTGGTTGTCTTAATCCCTTGTTTTGTTTTGTTTTTTTTTTTCTATTTAAGCACACCCAAACCACTGGATAATTTATAAACAACGGTTTGCTTCGCTCGGGTTCTGGAAGCATGGGCATCTAAGAGCATGGCTCCGGCTTCTGACAAGGGAATCTGGTGCTGTGTGGTAACACAGTGGAAGCAACGGTCATGAGACACAGAGAGAGCAAGAGCAAGCCTATATGACTCATTTTCTATTTATGACCAAATACCTGAAGCTAGGAACTTTATAAGCAGAAGGGATTTATTTAGCTCACAGTTTGAAGAGGGGAAGGTCAGCACTGGCTCCCACTGAGCCAGGCTCTGGTGAAGGCCTCCTTGCCTAGGTCACAAAGTGGTGGGAAAAAAGCAAAGAGGGATCATGCTGTGTGCGGGAAGGGTGGAGCCAAGTGGGCCAGCTGGCCCTACTCTGTAAGAGCTCCCTCTCCCAAGGGCTGCCTCACTACAGAAGGTCAGCACCCCTTCTACAAGCAGCCCCACAAACTACCTCTCACTAGGCCCCAATCCTCTATGGTCGACCCCTCTAATTGCATAGGGGAACAAGCCGCTGGCACAGGCACCCATAGGGGCCATACTCAAACCACAGCAAGGCCAAAGTTAGAACAAAGCCTTGTTTTGATAACTAATCAGATGTGCAGCATTAACAGCTGCATGACTGACCTCTTCAGGACCACTCTGCAGCATAAGAGCATTCCTTGACCACGACGGTCTAATCACACATGCTCCCTACTCCTTACCCCAACTCTCTCTCTATTTATTTGACATAAGTCAGTGGCCCAAATATAGAATGAGGGAGTGCTCACTTAATGCTTGATTTATTCCTCTTTCCAATGTAGCCACATTGAATAAGTCTCTCTGCCTTCAACATTACATTTCTCCATAACTGAATAGTAAGAAAGGTTCCCATGCCTATCTTGTTTGTGCTGCCAGAGGCCAAGCATTTCCCTAAAACTCTGTTTACAATATCAATATATTTGCTCATTTCAAAAGGGGCAGGGCTTTGGGTCCAGGTACTTGTTCTCATCGATAAAAATAATTCATATATGGCCACAACTGGATGCATATGTATAGACAGCTGCCTGAGAGACCTCCTGAGGACCCCATGGTAGATAGATTTTTATGGGCTCAGCTATGTTGGTAAGGGATCATTTGTCTAGCTCTATCCTTTGTGATAATTAAGTTATGTGATAAGTTGTATAGTAATAGCCAGGGCACATGCATGTTATTGATTTGAAGCTGTTGGACCTGATCAAGGCAGCCAAAAGTTCCCTCAAGTTCTCCTTACAAGTAGGATGCCATCAGTGGAAGGCCTCACACACATCATCTGGTAAAAATTTTAGGGAACTGTTCATCCATCCCCTGGTCTTTTGCAGCTGGCAAATATTTTGAAGATCTAGTACTCCCCCACCCCACCCCTTTTTCTTACATGGACAAGGAGGAAGGGCAGTTTGCCTCATATGTAAAAGAAGGAGGGGATCCTATAATGAGGGAGTTGGCTATTGCTCCTCGTCACCGACTAACTACAGCCTTTCTCATATGGAATGACAATTATGTAAGACAAAATAGGCAGACTAGGGCAGAACTGCATTGAGGAGTGGACAGGGCTTGCAGCTTTCAAAGAATTTATTGTATGCTCCTCAACACCAAGTTCATTTCTTTCAAATTAAAGTCATGGTGAGAATGGTTAAAACTTCTGAGTCATATGACTAGGGATCCATAGTTAAGAACACAAAGGATGTAAAACAAACCAAATCCCTCATTCAGGATTCACCTAGGAAATGGTTATTACTGAAGCAAACCTCAGTTCCTTGAGTGGTGGCCAGGATGGCCACCCTGGCTTCAAGCACCTCCCACTAGCTTTGTGGTTGATAAAGTAGAAAAGTGGTAATGGAAAGGCATGATGGGAGAAAAATGGGTTAGACATCTCTAAAGGACTGCTCTCCGTGCATGGCAGTGCCATTCCTGGGGCTGGCTCTCTGCCGCACATCTGCACACCAGTGTTCACAGTCTCCTGACTCTTGCCTTCTGCTCATCATAAATCACTTGGGTCAGAAGATATTTCCAACCAGATGAACACTCTCCCCCTCATTCACATTTAACCTGAAAGGTGAATGCGTTGTTCCCAGTGAACCACCAGGTTCCTTCCAATTTGTTTGAGGATGGGTCTCTTAAACATGTCCTAGGAAAAGGACCTTTTTCTCACCTTCATACCACTGCTACACAGTGCCATGGATTCAGATGGTCTAGGACAGTCTAGGACAAAGTGACTGGCAATCTCCAGCACTATGAGTAAGCTATAAAGGAAATAGCTATAAAGGGATTCAGTCTATGGGGGTTGGGGGCGGGGGAGAAGGGAGAGGAAGGGAGAGGGAAAGGGAGAGGGAGAGAGAGAAAGAGAGAGAAAGACCTGGGAGCTCAGGGCCAGAAATGTTACTCTCCAAAGGTTTCCTGTAGGCTTACTTTGAATTTCAATCCTCAGTGTTTTGTTGGCTTGGCTCAATGAATCTAATTATATCGAGAAGACAGAGCAGCAGCTGCATTTAGCAAGTTGGAAAAGTCCCCAGCAGTCTACCCTAGGAACAGCTAAGCATATGGAGCCATGCACAGCCCCTGAAGACTCTACTCCGTGAGTGATATCAGGATGCGGAAGGTGGCCCATATGACCTCACTGAGAATTACCAGTCTCTTTCCCATGCCTTTGTCCTTTATCCTCTCTCATTCTCTCCCTCTCTCTCCCCCTCTCTCATTCTCTCTCTCATTTTCTCTCTCTCTTCTTCTCCTTTTTCTTTTTCTTCTTCCTTCCTTCCTTCTTTCCTTCTTTTAATTTAGAAATACTTTCTTTCAGATTAACCTCAGCTATCTAATCCCCTGCACCCCAACAAAGGAGCAGTACATTTTATAACCCCATGGGGCTACTAAGGTGTGTCTCCCCCTACTATGCCTTCCTGAGTGGGTGCTTTCCACTTTCCCTGCCTCTCAAGGTGAGAGCAATTGGCTGTATCTGAGCTCTTCATGTCAACCATTTTACTTCCTAGTGGAGACTGTGAATGGCTCCACAGACATCCATCCACCTACCACCATCACTGCTCACCCCCACCTCCATACCAGGAGCCTAATTGTCTCAGACTGTCTGGAGACAAAAGGTGGTGGAGGGATGCCAGTGTTCCCTCATGCCTGTGCCCACATGCATCCCTGGAAGGATCATCCTAGCTTCCACTTCCGAGACACTGCTGGGAAACCAAGGTGAGGTAGTCCCTGGTGCCGGCAATAAGGGCACACTGTGCAAAGTTTTAAAACAATAATAAAACAGACTCAGCGGCTGTCTGCCTTTTATTATCACCTCGTTCCAGCAGTCTAGAGGGTACGAGCAAAGACAAGGAACAGTGTCTTTTCTTTCTAACTGCCTTGGGCTCATTGGTCCCTGTAACAGAAAACAAATGAAGAAGAGAAAAGGCATACCCATGTCACACATCTATGTGACATAGAACCTTCATAAGGAAATGGCTGCATGGGAAGCAAGAGCAGAGGCTGCATCTGCTAAAAGCAGTGACTTCCTCTGGGCCTGCAAATGTCCATCGGGTCAGAATCAGAACTTGGCATCTCTCCTCTTATTTAGCCTCTGGTTTCTTAGCTGGCTATTCTTTTCTGCACTGACCCTGGACTCCAGAAATAACAGATATCTGTTAAAATATTTTTAACGGATAAATATCTGTTAAAAAGATTTTATTTTAGTGTGTGTGTATGTGTGTGTGCACATACAAATGTGCAATTGCCCACATAGATCAGAAGAGGCATCAGATCTGTTGAACCTGGAGTGACAGGCACTTGAGAGATACACAGAATGGTTACTGGAATCAAACTCCAGTCCTTGAATAGGGCATTAAGCACTCTTAGCCATGGAGTTACCTCTGCCACTGTGAATAAATATTTTATGGCTGAAATAGAATCTACTGCCTCCCACCTAGCAGGAATGACTATACCCTGAGTTGATCAATCCTGAAATGATAATCACTAGACCACAATTTGGCCAAGACTATGCAGTTCCTGTCATCCCATAAGCAGGGAGTTCATGTAGATAGCCTGAGATATTTAAACCCTTCCATCTTCCCCAAAATGGCCATATTGATTATGGGAATCCTTTCCATCATTACTTTTGTTTGATTTTCATAGGGCAAATGGCCAGACCTGCTTTATGGGGCACTCGGAGTTTGGCCTCTGAGACATTATGACTACAGTAGCAGAAGGAACTAAGCCTTGAGTTTTAATTTCTAGGTTTCAGGGAGAATGGAGAGGAATAAACCAATGGGATGGGATGAGAAAAATACACTGAGATGTCATAAGTGTGATTTGCCAAAGGCATATGTGCATCCTCATGTCCTTCCACACTCAGAGTATCAACAAATTCATAAGTAACATCAGTTTCATTGGCTGCAATTCACCAAGTATTCGTGCTTTTCCTTGACAGTTGGCCATTGGCAAATATAGACTCTTTTATTCTAATATTAACTCTCTTTATTTATCACCCTACCCTTCCCATCTACATACACACACACACACACACACACACACACACACACACACACACAGAGGATAGTCACATGACAGGTCAGAGAGTCCATTATGATCATAATATTAGGTATTCTCTGTATGGAGTCCAGGTGAGGGTGCTCAGCCTGCTTAGTCTAGAGTGTACAGTAAATGCCTGGGCCTGCTTTTTCTGCTGTGACTTTAATAAATCTGTGTTCTCATGTCTGGTCTGCTTTGATAAGCTCATAGGTGGAACCATTGCCTTCTTAGGACTAAGCAATTCATCAGGCTGTGTCCTAGGTTGGGCAGACAGATGGTGACATACACATGCACAGGGAGTAATCTTCTGCTTCTGCATTTGCACTCAAAATAAAGCCAAATACTGCTTATGGATTAGAATATGAGCTAGCAAGATGATGATGCTTCAGCATGAAAGATGCTGGCCAATGGCATGCCTGGTGACATAATCTCCATCCCTGGAACCTACATAATCAAAGACCGAGAGAACTGACTCGTCCAAGTTGTCCAGTCTTCTACACATGTGCCGTTACATGCATATGACCATACTCACATACAATACAACATCTTAAAATTTTAAATAGTCACCAAGAGCAAAAAGCAGCCTGGGGATGCTGTTTCCTGTGTTACAACATGAAGGTGCTTATAATCCGGTCTTCATATGAAGGGAGAAACATGACCTTTCTGTGGCCTCAGCATCCTCTTTGTGTCCTTGTGTCTTTGGGAATAAGGATGATTTTTTTTATCCTGGTACAAGGAGGCTGTCTCTCAAATGAAGGTCTTATGACCTGTCTTAAGGGAAGGCCAGGATCTCCTTCCCACACCTACTGTCCTTCAAATTCCATTAATTTAAACTACTCAAAATGACAAGATGATGCCTTTCAGGATGGTATCCTAAGCCTTGTCATTACTGACATTAAACTTCTCCCCAGAAAATGTTTTCCCTCCTGAGTTCTAAACAAGTGTAGTGATGATCACTGAGTCTTAGCGAAGATAGAAGCACATAAATAACTTATCCTTCAAGATGCACTGTATACCACATAGAAATTACTTCAAAGTATCCAACCAAAGCCACTGGATCTTTATGTATGCCAGTACATATGTCCCAATAGTCTGTATGTTCATGAGGGTGGAAAACATTTGAGTTTTCTGCTGGCATATGGTTTCTGTTGCTTTTTATCAGTATTATTGTTATTATTGTGTATGTATATGGGTTAGTGTGTCATATATGGAGGTCAGAGGACAACTTTTAGGAGCTGGTTCTATCCTTCTACTGTGGGTAAGGTTTGAACTCAGGTTTTCAGGAATTAACAACAAGCTCTGTAAATGTTATAAGCCTTATTGCAGACCTACAGTTTATATTTCTATTTTCAGAGGCAAGTTCAAAATAAATAATGCTTAAACATTTGCAAAGGTGAAAAAGTCAGAATTTTCAATAGTCTCTGTGTCTTTACTTTTAAATATGTTTTTGAAAGTGTTTCTTTTTATGAAGATTTATTATATTTTTAATTATATGTAGGGGAGGGTAGGTGCATGTGAGTATGGGTACCCATGGAGGCTAAAGGTCACAGATGTTTGTGAGTCACCTGATAAGGCTACTGGGAACCACACTTGGGTCCTCTGCAAGAGCTTTATGTGCTTTTAACCCACTTAGCTGTTCCACCATCTCTTCCTCCATGGAAGCATTTCTTTTATACGCCTCTTCTTTCTTTAAAGAAAGTTTTTAATGCAATTAAAATTTATCAATCCACAAGGAGGATATGGGGGGAGTTGGAGGAGGGGAGACCATGATCAGAATATACTGTATAAAAATTGGTTTTCAATGAAATAATTTTTAGTTCATTATTTTCCCAATCTTGTGCTAAAACAATTTGTAACATTGTTTTACAATGTTTGTAAAATGATTGTAATACCCATCATTTTTAAAAGAACTATTTATTTTAGTCTTCTTTACTGCTCTTTATTACTATTCATTTTTAATTAATTTATCATTGGGGTGGTGTGTGTGTGTGTGTGTGTGTGTGTGTGTGTGTGTGTGTGTGTGCGTGCACTCATCTATACACTTATATGTAGGCCAAAGAATGTGTATGGATGCCAGAGGTCAACTTGCAGGGATCAGTTCTCTCATGTGGGCCCTGAGGATCAAACTCTGGTCCTCAGGACTGGTGGCAAGTACTTTAATGTGCTGAGCCAGCCCATTGGTTTCATTACAGTTTGTTTTAATAAAGTATCTCTCTGCTGGGGATAAGTTTGTTAACAGGGAGAGAGATCTTAAATGATGCTCATTGGCAGTCCATTTCCCCTCCATTCCTCCTGTCTCTCCCACCCTAAAATTCCTAGATCTCTGTAAAAGTCTAGACTGAGTCTCCTGATAATTTCAGATCAGTTCTCTTCTGTGAATTCCCCCTAACACACGCAGCATCCTAGGGTATATGGTGCTATATCAGCTCATGTTTCTAATACCTTGTGTGCATTATGATATAATTTCTTAGAAAGTCTGAGTTATATTTCCTACTTCCTCCTGAGTCCCCTCAAACATATCTCCTGGAAGCATCTTTTAAAGACACATGTTCTTAGCAACCAACATAAATCCTTCCACATCAATTCTACCCCTAAAAACTTTACCATGTTCCCCCAACTTATATGGAATCACTATCTTTGGTTTAATCATATTTTCTATGAAACTTTGTTGAGAAACCAAATGCAGTCACTGGTTTTCAAGGATATTGAAGCTGTCTTCAAATACTCCAAAGACATGACAAGGTAGATCAGTTTCAGGGTTAAATTTCTAGTTTCAACCTCCCTGCCCATGTATGCATAGTGGCTTCACAATACTTGGGTAGTCCACAGAAGCAGTAGTGAAAGTTGTCTTTATACATATCCTGTAGGCCAGCAGTTCTCAGAGATGATCCAGGGGCTTCTAAAAGTCACCATGCCTTTTGCAATAGGTTCTGTGTGGCCTGGTGATTTTCATAACATCCACTCTTTCCTTGGTCTCTCCCATGTCTAAGGTGGAGTTGTTCAGATAGACATCCCATGATACATAATGTCAGAGTAGATGAGGTACAGAAACAAATGTGAGAACCCAACTATGACCCATTAGGATAGCCACTGATGTGCAAGAAATAGAAAGCAGTGCCAGGATCTGTATGGCGCTTTTTTTTTTTAATTTAGAAAAGTACTTCACAAAAAATGTATAAAGAAAAAAGTAAAACATATAAAGGAAAAAGAAGAGTATAATTTACAAAATTATATAGTTATATTGCTATTAATGTGTATTGACTTTGTTGTTAATTTTAAATAGATTTGGGAGTTCATAGTTTAAATTCTTTAGTTTTATTCACATTGGTTTCCTGAAATTTACAGAGATTTATTCTTCTGTTTAGATTAAAAAAGTATTCCATGTGTGCTTACCACATGTGTGTTACACAAGTGTGTTACACACTCACACACAGTATATTAGTGTTTTGCCTGCACTTATATGTGTGTACCACATGTGTACCTGGTGCTTTTGGAGGTCAGAAGATGGTGGTAAGAACCACTTGAACTGGAGTTATAGATGGTTATGAGCCCCATGTGGGTGCTGGGAACTGAACCTGGGTCTTCTGTGAAAGCAACAAGTGCTCTAACCACTTGACCATCTCTCTGGCTTCAAATTTGCCGAGATCTTTGCTCAGCTCCTATCTATGTGGATAGATCTTGCTTTTCTCCCTTCAATTCTCTCCTGATTAGATTATCAGCTAAAACTCTGCAATTCATCTTGGCAAAATAATTTCCAAAGGGACAGAAGACTCTTCCCTACCCATCATCCATTAGCCCTGAGCTGGAACTCCCTATAACAAAGCATAGATGAATAAGAAACACACATATATACATGCGCGCGTGCACACATGCACAACAAGGATGTTGGGGAAAAGCTCACTGAGGACAAAAGTCTTGGAAAGGTTGATTCAAGCAGAGTCATACCGAGGTCTTTTGCACTGAACAGTCTCTAAAGGTTTAGTCAGCCTCCTTCAAGTCAGAGAGGGACACAGTCTTACGGCGGGGCGGGGGGCAGTCCTTCAAAAGTGTGAAGCTTCTCCTTTGCATGCAAATTCTCAAAATGACCAGATGAAAATAAGCCTTATGCCAAAAAAGAGCATGTCTGAGGTGGCCAGGGTTCTATGTCCTGAACTCCATCACTTCTATATTCTCTACCCCTCCAAATTCATGTATTGCAAACTTAATCCCCGAGGCAGCGGTGTTGGGAAGTGGTTCCTAAAGAGAGATCAGGTCATGAGGCTTGGCCTCATGAATGGGTTTGTTAGTGACGATGCACGAGGGTTGGTTATCATGATAAACTGCTGTAAAGCAACCTCAGCACCAATGTGCTCTGTCACCACGATGATGAGAGATAATGACGCCTTCACCAGGCTACATGCGACACATCAAGAAAGGTCTCACCAGTTACAGCCTCTTGCTCTGAGATTTATCAACATCAGTAGTCATGAGACAGACCCATTGTCTTTTCTTTGGTAACTATCCAATTTGTGGATTCTGTGAGGACCACACAAAATGACCCAAGGCAATTTCTTAGTGAAAACTGATGAAGGGTTAAACTGTCCAGCTCACCAGGGAGCAGAGTGACAGATCCATTTGTAATTGTATTCTTCAGTAGCCTTTTGGCTTTGTGGGTAGAATGGAGATGAAGCCAACACTTTGAGCCAACTGAAGACAGAGAAGTGGAACAATTGCTCAGAAACACACGTATTTCCCTGTGTTTTGCAATCATAACACAAATCATCACACAATTCTACGAAGTCTCCTACAATCTCTCCTTACTCAAATTCTCTTAGAATCCTTCTGTCTTGAATTTGCATGTGCGCATGCACACACACACACACACTTGTGTTTAAAATGGTTCTTTTGTGCTCTTTGCTTTTATGTGCATTTGGAGCAAACAAAAATCCCAAGAGATATGAAACACTGACAAGAGTTTTCAAAACAGAAGAGTTCAGCTGAGAGACACAGGCCACAACTGTAGTTTTAGCTACTCAGGAGGCTCAAAGCAGGAGGATTGTGAGTTTGAGGTCAGCCCAGGGTACACAGAAGTAAAATTGAATCAGGGAGTATAATGGTTAGCACTGATCGTCAGCTTGATGAGCTCTAGGAGTGACAAGCACTGGACACATCTATGGGGGACTCCTGGATAGGTTAACTGAAGGGACCTCTTCCTTAAATGTGGATGCTATCATCCTGTGGGGTGGGATTCTGAGTTGCAAGAAAAGAAGAATGCAGGCTGAGAAGGAGCATCCATCCTGACTGTGGATACATGTAACCAACTTCCTCCTCCTCACATCCACACACCTCACCCCCCCTACCCTCACCACAATGGACTGTATCCCCTAAAACTGTAAGCCCACTGAAACTGTAAGCCCAAATTAACCCTTCCCTCCTTAACCAGGAAGACAAGTAACTAGTGCAGTTGGATTTATTTTTTGATGTAAAGGAAACTCAGAGGATCTGGGAAAGGAGGGGAATTTTGGTTTTCAAAATTTAACTATTTTCGGCCAGGTGGTGGTGGTACACGCCTTTAATCCCAGCACTTGGGAGGCA
>NW_022196912.1:97899155-97928483 GCF_008632895.1 Mastomys coucha
GAGGGAGGGAGGGAGGGAGGGAGAGAGAGAGAGAGAAAGAAAGAAAAAAATTGAACTATTTTCTTTAACCCAGAACTGAGCCATATGCAGATCTGAATTCAACAATTTGTTTAACGATTGGATATTTTATGACCTTATTTATTTTAATGACTGATTACTACCCCTAGTGGGAAATTTGCGAAGGCAAAGAGTACTAAAGCCAATTCCTAAGAGAGCAATATCATTGGATTGAAAACAGAGCTAAACTAAAAGGAACACATGGTATTAGTTCTTGTACTATATGATGGAGTTGCCTACGTATTTTTGGTTCACAGATCTGAAAAGGAGAAGAAATCCCTTGTGGGTTAAGAAAAAAAAAAACAAAACAAAACACAAGGAATTTGAATGCATCCAAAATTCAAGCATTATCTACTAGCCAAATATATAATATGATTTGTCCATGTATATTATCACCATTCATTTTCAAATGTATGTGTAGGCTTGATTAACAGACAATAATATGCTTTTAAAAGCATTACAGGGCTGAGGTATAGTTCAGCAATAAACTTATAGTATGTGCAAAGTCCTGGGATTACCCTGAATAAATAAACAAGCAAGCAAATCTTTCCACTAATTACTTTAGAAATAATGGATGATGTATTACGCCCCGGTGTTATAAAAGTTAACAAGATATCCCTAAGTCAGACAGGGATACAGATAAACAGGTGATTATAATATAGTGAGGTTAGTATGAGCTTCATTAGGTCTGCCTGTGATATGCATTCAGGATTCCATAACTCTAGCTAGCATGTCTACCCTGTCTGTCTGTGAGCCAGTACAGATCTGTTCAAATGTTAATTAGCAATCCCAGGAGAAAAGCACACCCATTCACACCTTCCTCAGAATTGCCTTCAGATACAGTGTTTGCTCACACTAATGATTAAGGTTATTTTAGCCAAGTGCACATCCTCAGTATAGGTTACTCCACAGAGCACAATAGCCATGATTCAGAAAGTTGGTAAGGATCTAAATGCATTAGCACAAGATGGTGGAAAATCATGATGCAATATCTTTATTTGATTTTATAGAGGAAACCTCCACAAAATGTTTAGAGAGATGCGATGACTTGTTCTGGACCTCTGTCCTAGACCTTTGGTAAATTTCAGTCCAGTTTTGGTGGTAGTAGGAATCTTTTCATTGTTTGATGATTGATTGATTGATTAATCAATTGATTTTTTTTTAATTAGGCTATCCCTGTATCCCAGATCCCCTGTATCTGATCTAGAACTCACTATATAAACCAAACTAGTCTCATGTGCTTGCTTCTGCATCCTGGGTGCTCTGATTAAAGGTATGTTACTTTTGTCAGGCTTTGTGTTAGGCGTTTGGTCAGCCCACACTGCTCAGTGGGACAAGCGTGGTCAGTGGTGATATTATTCCCAAATATTTTATTTTTCCTGAGAGAGTCTTACATACTCTGAAGAGACAGGGGGCTTACAGTGACTACCTGTGGAAGGGCATTCTTCCTCAGTCATGTCCTCTCTCCTGCATCAGTAGGCTTGTTTCCCACTGTGGCAGGAGAGCTGACAGAACAACTTCAAAGGAAGCTGTCTGTATTTTTGGTCATGAATTGGGAGGGATGAGGCCATAGTTGCACTTGGGTAGAATGCTGTGACTGCAGGAACATAATAGTATTCCTGCTTAAGTTTCTGCCCAGACTTCCCTCAAGATGGACCATAACCTGCAAGCAGAAGTAAATCCTTCCCTCTCCTAAATGGCTTTTGGTCAGAGTGTTTCATCCCTGTGACCGAAAGGAGATGAGGAGACCTGAGAGCTACTGTCTCCAGCCGGGCACACTCCTGGACTTCCCACCACCTTCCAAATCCCATCACAACCTGGGGACCAAATATCCAACACACAATCCTGCAAGAGACAGCTCACATTCAAACTACAACACTTGGCTGTGGGACTTTCTCTGGACAGCAAAATGGGAGCAGGAAAGATGTAGTTAGTTATCTTCGTGACAAACTTTAAGTTCCCTCATGTCTTTCAGCCCTTGAAGCAGATCCAGAACAGAGCCACAGCCTGGCAACTTGCTCATCACTGACGTGGACTGGGAATGGGAATGGGAATGGGAGAAAATCCCATCTGCTTGGTTTGGTTTGGTTTTGTTTTGGAAGCCATATGGAAATGAGAAGGTTCTTTTGTACGTACAACAGCCTGGTTAGTGAAAGATGACTAACAGAGTGGACCAGAGATCTGTAAATTTCTTCTTGGAAGTCCCCAAAACTAAATATTTTAGGCTTGTGAACCATATCCGGTTTCTGTCATAGCTACTAAACTCTGTGACATAAACAAATGAGCAAGTCTGTGTTCCAGGAAAACTATTTACAAACAGGGAGTTAATAAGAGCCCAGAGGTGACGATGACCCCAAGAGAGCAGTGTCTTCAGACACAACATGGGTGATGCATATGTGAACTCACAGAGGCCGTGACCGCACACACAGGATCTGCACAGGTTCAAACCAGACCAAAATACCAGCACTGAGAAGGGGGAGTGGACACAAAGCCTCACCCTACCCAGGAAGCTATTTGTAACTAATACCTGCTGGGAAATGGAGAATACATGTTCTCCAATGGCATGTCACTGGGTATGTCAACTAGACTCCTGTGCCCAGGAGTTGTTGACCAACACAAAATAGGCTTGATGAGGAGTGTGCACTTTTTGTTTTGTTTTGGTATTTTTTTTTTTGTTATTGATTTTATTTTTAATTTGTCTGTTTTGATTTGGGGACATTTTTCTTTTTTTGAGAGATAGGGCAAGAGGAAGAGGGAGGGGCCTGAAATCATTGAGTATGGAAAAGGGGAGGAGCTGGGAGAAGCTGTAGGCATGGAAGGAGTATGGCCAAAGTAAATGTTTAATTAAAAAATTACAGAGATATATGTATATAATGTATAACATATAATACTAACATATGTATAACATATGTGTATGTTGTATGTTATATGTTATATGTTATATGCTATATGTATGCCCTGCAGGCTATAGTTGGCTTTCCCCTGCCTTTGGGCGTTACTCTTTCACTATCTTGAAGTTGGCTATGGCCTGTGCCTTGCAAGGTTGGCTTTAGCTAATAGATACAACACTGGAGTAAGTGATTGACTTCTAAGGGGACATAACAAAGCTGTGCTTTAGCTAGCCCATGATGGACATAAAGCATAGCTGAGAAATAAGCCTCATTGGTTTAAACCATTTAAATGTATGGACTGTCTGTTACCCAGAGCAACCTAGCCTGTCATTACTAATATAGGTGCCCCTGGCTTTAGAGCTCAGAGAACCCTGCTTTGTGCTCTCCCTGTGTACTCCAAGTGGCGTTCTGGTATGAAAATTTTTTATTGTTTTATATGCAGAAGTGGCACGAGGAAAGACTGTTCTGCTGACCACATATTTCTACTAGTATTTTGCAAATAAATAAGTTAACTTTACAATTTCTCTACTGTTTTAAAATTTCTTAAAGACATCACCTGAACTGATTTTTTGTTTGTTTGTTTCTCGTGTGATGGATAAAATCCATCAGCTGAGTCACAAGCCTTGCCTTTGGAGAAAAATGCAACAGGAGCTTGTAGTATGTCTCATTGGTCCTGCTATTTGTGGTGTGTAAAGGTAAATTCTGGACTTCTGATTGATGGTGAAAATGTACATCTTTTGAAGTTATCCCATTACAACTAGCCTGTCTTCAATAGTGTCAGGTCTAGACTCTTGTTTACCTCAGAGTGCATTACTATACAGCTCAGGCTGACCCTGAGCTTGCCATGTAGATGATGCTCTCATTAAATTTGCAAGTCTCCTGCCTCAGCAGCCAGAATGCTGCTATTGTAGGTATGTGCCCTCTAGCCTGACTAGGCCTTTTGTTTGATAGCGTGGACCTGTAACTCTCTTTTCCACCTTCCTTTACACACAGAGTCCTCCCATTTTATTTGTTTGTTTGCTTATTTATTTATTAAAGCACTGCATGTATAAGAGTTGCCCTTTTCCACAACCCCTACCCCTTCTCTTGGGTGTGGTCAGTTGCTTCTCTGTGTAATATGTAACCAAGCAATCTTAGATTATTGTACAGTTTGAGCTTTTCTTAGTTCTTTATGCTCAAAGGAGGACACATGAAGGAGAAGAATAAACCTTCCATGTCTCAAGATTGTAAATTTCAGGGAACCTGCAAGACAGAAGGCGGAATGCTTGTGCCACTCAGAGAATCTCCTGTTCCTGTGGGTAGAGCTCTGGATCTCAGGAAATCAGAGGAATGAAGGGAAAGTTCCCTGTCCCATCTGGGGGAGATGGACTGCCAATAGACACATGAACAGAAGACAAGATACACAAATTTATGAACATGCTGTTGGTCACACCCTGTGTGTGACCAACCAATAGCTCAACGGAGTTGAAATGCTTATGAGTAGGTAAAAACAGACAATTGTGAGGGATCTCAATGATCGTTAGGGATTAAGAATGGACCTGGGAAACAGAGAGGAACTTACAAAGTTGTCCCTGGAATTTGAATGAACCTGAAAGGCAGGTTTATTATTTTGTGAAGAGTCCATCCAGGTGTGCTACATTCCTAGATCTTTTATTCTATAGGCAATGAGTTCTCAGGGAGGTGAGGGAAGGTCATTCTGTTCTATTTGTGGGATCCACGTCTTAAAGCATCAAGGTGTTCTGTGCCTGCAGGAGTGGAAGTCGACCCAGAGGGGAAAGAAATGGGAAATTGAGGTGGTGTCAAAGAGACATATCAAGGGCTGCCTGAAGGAATCAGTTTTCTGAGTCCCAGTAGGTTCTAGGTTCCTCGGCATCTCAGCAGTGGGTCTCAGTTGTGCTCTTCCTAGAATCATGTATAAAGACATTTATCATAAAATGTTGTAGGCTAGTGCCACAGATGAGGCTGGATACAAATCAAGGTTCAGGTTTACAGAGGATGTTAGTCTGGTTTAGGTTAACAACTGCCTTGGATGACCAGCTTATAAAAAGGAACAAGTTATCTTGGCTCACAGTCTCAGAGGCTACAGTTGATGATTGGTTGGCCATGACGCTTTGGGGCTTATGTTAAAACAATAAGCCATTGCAGCAATGTAAAATAAAACTGTTCACTCATGCCCTGGGCAGAAAGACAGAAAGAGGAAAATACTGGGTCTCTAGGATCTCCTTCAAGCGCATATAGATAATGACTAGAGGACTTCCTACTTCCTACTAGATTCTACCTCTTAAAGGTTCTTCTCCCCCCCCCCGTAACCCCCCTCCACCAGTGTCATAAGAGGACCTTTATTCGAATATAAGATCCTTAGGAAGAACACAACGGTCTATACAAGGCCACTCAGGGGAAAACCTGAGGTGGGTGGAGAAGGAAAGAGAAGGAGAAGAGATAGGCAAGAGAGAGGTTGGGGGAGAGAGGGAGGAGAGAGAGAGATCAGGCACCTTTATCAGAAGGAAATGGTAAAAATAGTAGGCAGATTTATGGCTGGCCAACTTGAATATATTATCTGATGGTTGGCCATAGGGCAATCACAGTAGAAACACAATGGTCCAGAGTGGTTAAAGAAAAATGGTTGGGAGTATAGGTTTAACTAATGACTCAAGAAGAGAATCTGATTGGTTCTGGAAATTAGGGTCAAAATACCTCCCCCCTCCTTTCCCCCCCCCCACTATTGCTAAGACAATATACCAAAATGCCAGGAGTCATATAGCTACCATATTTCTGTTATTAAAGATCTGCTATGTTTGGTAGGAGTGATTTTAGCAACATTCAAGTTCTTTTAGTATATATTATAAGTTTTAAATTTTGAATTATCAAAGTAACCCTGGCTCTTAGTGAACAGCAGAACAATTTATTCAGTTTTAGAATTTCACTTGAAAAGCTAGTGACTGCAAGCAATTGGTAATTTACTGATGTGGGGATTGGATCAAGGCTTATCCCGTATCTCCGAGGGCTATGGACACACCCACAATCATGCCATTGGATGACCAGCACCTCCCAGAGGAGTGTACAGAATTCTCTTAAAACCCTCCTCATCAGTAGTGTTAAAAGATACTCTGGAATCCAGTATTAGCCAACACTACAGTTTTGTTTTGTACTGCTGATGTTGTGATGGCCCAAGTAGATGGTCATCTAGACATTTATTATATTGACACTATGTCCTGACAAGAGTTGAGCCAATCCTACATAACACTTACATTCTTCAAAACCACTTCATAACATTTCCCCTGCCCATTTTGGGTCCCACTGATTAGCTCAGAAATGAGACAATAGCTGAGCAACTTTGAAGTGTAATCCTTAAATTGGGGGATGAGGGGCAAAATGGCCTTCACTGTGACTCTAGTAAAAGGCCAGCACACCCAAGAACATCACACAGACCACGTTTGTCACCCAGCAGAATGCGGCAGCTAGGAGACCTGCTTGGGAAAGGGGGGTTGGCAGGCTGTTCTCCCACTTGAGCAATCTTGAAACCCTGTGGCTTCAACATTATTTATGGGGAAAGAAACTAAGAGTAAGAACAATACTGAGTCTGAACAACGAATTCCTTAAGACCTAGGAACATCTTGTGCTCATATACGGTTATAATTTAATCCAAATAGGTTGGAGCGGTACCATAATTCAATTTGAGGCAAAGAACGGCTTTGTACACAGCTGATTCATTTTAGAGCTCTCTGGAGATTTGATTACAGAAAAATTCAAAGAATTTCTTTGTGCTCTCCCACCCTCACAAAGCTGCCCCAAGGCCTGGATTTGAGAGTCTCTGTTACCGAGAGGCAATCCTCCTCAGACAAGCTAAAATACACCCCATGTCTTCATGGGGCGCACTTAAATCAGGGCTCGTGTATTGTATCTCATCAAACTCCCTGGCTCAGTTCTCAAACTGGGGTGACAATTCAAAGACCAGGCAGTTCATTTATGTTACAAGAATGCTAGACTTCAATGCCTTCCAGTGGGGTGTTCTTTGTCTTCTCTAAGGGGGCGTCACTTTGTATTGTGTTCTAGGGAATTAAGCCACTTCACAATTCAGGAGCCTCAAAATCAACTCCAGGAGCTCCAGTGTCTACAGGAGCAAACCTGGGAGGCATCTGAGTTTCAAATTTCTGCTGTACACATGCATATCATTTTTGCTTTGTTTTAGTTATGTGTGTATGTGTGTATACGTGTGTGTGTGTGTGTGTGTGTGTGTGCATTTTTCCATTTGTGGATATAGGTACATGTGTGGGAAAAGGGCCAGAGGTTAGCCTCAGGTGTTCCTTAGGAGCTAGCCACCTTGTGTTGTTTTAAACAGCGTTGAAACATTGGTCTCGAGTTTTCTGAATAGGCTGGCCAGAAAGCACTAGGAACTAGCTGTCCCTATCTTCCCAGTGCTGGGATAATAAACCCAGCTCACATATTGTTTTTAATAAGATCTTGATTGGAAGCTAGAAGAGAGAGGTTGGGCCTTCATCCTTACTATCAGGTTAGCCTGGTGGATTTATCCATTTATCAGATAGGACCAAGAAGATCGCTTTCATGGAATGGCTATAAAGATCATTTATCTTCACCTTTGCATCATAGGGGACTTTCAGGAGACTCCTGTGCTTGTATGAACAACATGGCGATGGCGACATTGAGGGAGGGTAAGAGGAGGTCGGGGTGGCAGCGTAGAGTGAGACCAAGACGGTGTGCCCTGGTGCAGATGTGTATGTTTGCTGGGAGTGGGCAGGCTCCAGATGTTCTTCTGTGCTTCCTAGCTGCTAGAGGAATGGGATCCTCATCGCTGCCCTTAATCACATTGTCGGTGAGATCCACTACAGACTCGGAACAGGGGAGACATGCTGCTTTGAGTGCCTCGGCTCAAAGACTGTTCTCAAGGTCTGCAGAGCCCAGACTGAGTGTAGTGCAGCCAATAATGCCTGCTGTGCCCAAAGACTGCAAACAGGGAACCGCACCTGCCAGCAGATGGAGGCGGCTTGTTTGATTTTGTTTTGGCTTGATATTGGAAAAATTTTGATTAAATATATTTTAGAAATCAGATTTCACAACAAATACATTCTTAATCTGCCTTTTAAAATCAGATAAATATTGGCACTGAGTGGTGGTTTGTGCGGATCCTTTTAATGAGGCTTGTGATTTGAGGTTTGCCACAGTCCCCTTCGTTCCCTACTGTCTTACCTCCTGTACTGTTTATCCCACTAGGAAATTGGGCATCTGATATCTGGAGTGCTATGTAAAACCCCTTATGGTGCGTTCAGCAAACATGTGATAAGCCTGATTCAAGGGGGTTGATTTGGAGAACGTGTGGGAGAAGGGTTCACATACTGTAAGTGTTGAGTTTGGTTGCTGCTAATAGTGCTGGGAAATCAGGTTTGTGTTGGGAATAACACTTGCTGAACAGGTATGCTGGGTAGCTGAGTAAAAAGCCTCACCAGGCATGCGCATGCGTATGCGCATGTGCTTGCGCATGCCTGCTTACCCAGTGCATCCATTCTAACTTCCCTTTAGTCAAGGAAAATTGTAATGTTTCCTTTAAGGTTTCACATTGCTGAATAGTTTAGTCAGAAAATGATATAGCAAAAGTGTGACTTAAGTATCCCAATAAATGCCTACAGAATGGTTTGTGTATTTCAGTACACAGTTAGCATCATCATTTCAGTTTCTGTGACGTCTATAGTACTGGGGGGATTGCTTTTATTTTAGCCTTTGTATTCTTTTAAAGCCGGTTCTCACTATATATAGTCCAGGATAACCAGTTATTCATGTTATTACCTATATTTGGACCTCACAACCCTCCTGCTTCACCCTCCCAAGTGCAAAGATTATATGCCAGGCTTCTTAACGTTGGTATTTTTGTCAAGGTTTGTTTCTCACTTTGGTGAGATGTCTTTAACACCAAACTGCTAATTTTCTAGAAACAAACTGAGGTGAGGATGTTGAATCCAGCTTTCCCAAATATAAGAAGAAATAGATACTCCAAAGCTGAATGTAGTTCCGTGGTGTCCTAAAGTGCGTTGCTAGAGTCTTGAGGGATGCTTCTCACGTTGAGTGCTTATTGTTCTTGAAGGAGGCCAGGTTAGGTTCCCAGCCATCCACATGGGGCATCTCACAACTACCTGTAACTCCAGCCAGCCAGCCAGACAGACAGACACACAAACACACACACACACACACACACACACACAAATACATCTTTTAAAAAATCTAGACATAGATAGTTATTTAATGGAAAGCACCGAAGGTACCCAGTGGCTGGTACTCCATTAAAGATCCAGCCTACACTTGGAGATGATTGGTGATTCAGTAGGCCCCTCTAGAGTACTTGGGACACTTCTCCTCCCTAAACTGTGGGGAATAGAAGGAGGGCACTCCTCCCCTCACACTGCATCAGGAATGAAAGACTCTAATCTAGAGGTTTGGGTTATGGTAACAGCAGGAGATGGCATGTTGCCATCCTGTTGAATGCTTGCTATATGGCCTCTAGGCCATCAGAGATGAGCACAGAGGTGAGTTGGGAGTATGTGAACATAGACCCAGGTGCCCTCGCCCAATATAGAGGATGCCATGGGTACCAAGTAGCTTAATGAATTCATGAAAGCAAGACAGATAAGGTGTTCAGCAGTCAGCAAACTCAACTTTCACCATTTGGCAGAGAAGTGCATATTCTCGTTGGACTGTGAAACATAAGGAAGGGCATATTTGGAGCAATTATTGTTGGTTCCCTGCCCAGTGGAAAGTAATGGCTGCTTGGGATGAAGTGAACCTAGCTATGAGGACAGGGAAGTGTATGCTAATGTAGGAGAGGGAGAAGGGGAGGGGGAGGAAGAGGAATGGAGAGAGAGAGGAAGAAAAAGAGGGGAAGGAGGGAGAGAGGGAGGAGGGAAGAGGGAGGGAGGGAGGGAGGGAGAGAAGAGCCAGGCAAACCTAAAAATGTACCCAGTCAATGAAGGTTCAAATATGGGCCTAATTTCCTGGCACAGACAACCTTGGTTTGGGGGGGGGCAGGGGGATTGCAAGCTGGTATAAAAATATATTCAACCACTAGTCCATGATGCCGTTTCTTCGGTTGACCTTTGGGGAAGCCAGAGCACTGGGAGATGGAGAGAAGGAATGGAAGAAGTAAGGTGTAAAGCAAAGGCTGAGGGTCCCATCCCACTATAGGCCAAGCAAGAGCAGACAAGGGCAGATGCTTTGAGATGGATGGCTTAGGAACAGCTACATTAGCCACAGCTGGGTCCAGGGGTCTCTCTCACCCATGAACTCTCCCAGTGATGGTGGTCTGGAGCAGCTCCAATCTGGCATGGTGCCAGCATTCACAGTTTTAACAGACTCTGCTGAGGCAGCTCTGATTGTCCTGTCTGGTATGGGGGATAAATGGCCCCCTGGACCCAGGTCATGGGAGACCAGCTTTCCAAGCAGAGCCAACGGTGTGGCCTGCCTGCAATCGCTCCTTATTTGTTTGCTTCTTAGTTATTTGTTTAATTGTGCAGAAGACACTTAGGTTTATTCATTTTGTCACAGGCTAGGATGTTCTAGTTAATGTCACTAGAACTTGTAAAAATCAAATGGTGTCACACTGGCTTCTGTAAGCCAATGCTCTGTGGACGCTTTAGATAAGCAACCCAACAATGGATGGAGGGTAACACCTCTGGCCTCAGACTCCTCCCCTAGGCTTTGAGCTTTGGGTCTTCTGCTGGGAATCTCAGAACCCTAACTTCCAAGATAGTGCTTCTGGGGGCCTTTGGGAGGTGGCTGAGTTATTGAGGTTGGTTAGTAGGTCAGGGACCATCAGCCAGACCTTCGAGGCCCTTCCCCTATGGGAGGTCAGAGACAGTGACCCTCTGCAGACTAGAGGAGGCTAGATTCCAGTCTGTGGCCACCTTAACCTTATACTTGAACTTGATCAGAATGGTAAAAAGTACAGTCCATTGTTTATCAGCTTCCCAGTCCCCAGCATCTTGTTATAGCAAACCAAAATGGACCAGAGCACCAGTTACAGCTATCTCATGTTGGCATGAGCACCTGATCCTCCGTCTGAACGTCCCCATCAAGGGTGTCCTAGAACTCAGTTTCCATTGTGGAGAAGCATAGTGTACTGGGTATGTGTTTTATAGTGACTTCCTCTGGGGAGTCTGGGGTGACAGCCGGGACTCTGCCTCATTAGCAGTCCTACAGAAAGCCTCTGAGCAGTAACCCTGTGTGAGATAAAGAAGAGCCACGCCACAGTAGCCTCATGTTCCTTCAACTCTTGCTTTCCACCAAATGAGTTGTGAGAAAGGCTTTCTACTAGGACTCTGCATTTCAGAATTATAAGGGGGAGCTGAGTGTACATCGGCCTCTGGGCTCCAGAGTATGTCTGTTGGACTCTCAGTAACTCTGACAGCTCACCATAACAGGTGAAACCCGGGAAACATTTGAACTCAAATAGCTCTGCAGCACTTTCCAGTGTCAGGAATGTAAACAGGTCTGTAAGAGTAGATACCTATGAAAAGCAGACTTTGTGCACACTATACATATATCCTGTAATACCTATAACGCACACCCATTCATTTACTATACATGTACCATACTCGTACTCACACAGGGAGAGAAAGAGTTTATTAAAATTGGCTCAGTCTGTCACTCATGTGAAAATCTCTGTCTACAATTCTCCTGGGGTTCCCACAAAAGCATTCTCTGAACATTCGCTCTACACAAAACTGAGGATACACTTGCAGACATGAAAACGACCTTAACATCCGAAAGTGACTTAGTTTCCCACTAGGAATCCTCAAGTTGAAGGTTTGTTTCACGTTTACCATGCTTGGTCTCTCCCAGGCAGAGTCAAAGGGCAGAATCGATTCTTGTTTTGCTAATGCCCCTGCCAGCCTGTGTCAACCATCTACTGCCATGACAACCACGTCAGTTATCTCATGTGCCAGTCTCAGAGTCTTTGATGTATTTCAACAAATCAGGCTTTCGGTAACTTCTTAAAGCTACACGCTGGTGCTTGCTAACTGTCCTGGATGAATGACAGGTACCTCTGCCTGCTGCCCTCCAGAAGATATTGGAGGAGGGGCTTAAAAGATCGCCTGACTTATCCAGAGGATCACATATAAGCATCTATGGGTACGGGAGAAGGGAGCTGTGTTATTAGAGTTATGGAAATTTACTTTGTAGGTGTTCAGTATGAAGACTTCAGGTCAGCCAAGTGCATATGGAGAGTCCTCATTGGAAAACACTTGCAGATTGACTCAGTAATGTTTAGTGCACATGGTTAGTTAAGGATATTGGTGTGGAACTTGCTGTTCTTGCACGAATAAGGTGTGGAAACCTGCAAACCAGGCACCATCAGCAAAGCAGCATTTCCTATTCAGGCCTGTTGATCTGTCTGTCTCTCTTTCCACTCCATGGAGCATCCTGCCACCTGGCTCAGCCTCAGGCCTGGGAAGTCCTCAGCCAGGTGATGTTCATTGTACTCCAGGGCAGCATCTCTTGAGAAGATGGCCAGGTTTTTTGGGCTCTCTGTCCATGTTGCCACACAAGGCCATTTGATCTCATCCCACTAGGAGAGAAGTTTCCAAGGAAGGGCTTATGACTGCCTACTCCCCTCACATTCCCACCACAGCCTGCTGTCACCACTGGAAGTCACCCAGTCCTTCACTAAGAGCCACACTGATCTTTGCTACATCACTCTGGTAGCTCTCCTTGTTGGGAGTCATTTCCCTCTTCTCCTTGCCGACACTAGCCTCCCTTACACTTGATCCCACTTACACCTTACTAACCTGCTCCATCCCTAAGTGCTTTCATGTCCTAGCTGACCTAGATAAGGCCTTTGGAGTCCATCTGTCCTCAGGGTCTTCATTCTGCCCTGCCTCAGACTCTTTCTTTTCTTAGCTGACCCTTTTCACGCATCTCTGGATTTTAGCCATACCATCTGGGGTGGAGATGAACTTCTCTCTTTTCCATTTCCTGTTCTTTTTATCCGTGCTGTATGTATGGCACATCCAACACCCCCCCCCCCCAAAAAAAACTTAGTAACTTAAAATAAGTGCTTTGGCTTATCATATCTTGCAGCTTTGTGACCGGAATTCCTATAAGATTCGGCTGGGCCAGGCTTTTCATCTTGTGGTATCGGATGACACAACTCTGTGTTTTCAGTTGGCAGCTGAGTGTGCTGGATTATGTGCCTGGCACTTGGGTGAGGAGGTTGGAAGACATACTCAGTTGGGACTATTCACTGATACATCCACACATGGTGGTCTCAGAACAGTCAGGCTTCTCTATGCCACTGACTTCCCTTAGACTGAGCATTCAAGGAAAGGGAAGCAGAAGGTGCTGGTCTCATAGACATTAGTCCCACTGTCACTTCTGCCACAAAGTTCAGTTTTAAAAGAAGATCACTTTGACTTTATTCCTCAGGGTAACACAGCAGGGTGCATTGCCAAAAAGGTCCAGCACTTGTCTCACTTGTGCCCTGCTAAGGTTTGAGTGTCCCCTCAGAACTCTGACTGAAACTTGGTTGTCATTGTGCCAGCATTAAGAAGTGAGACCTTTAAGAATGGATTGAGCCTTGAGGACTCAGCCCTTGTGAGTTGAAAAAGGCCATTATTGCAAGAAGGTGTGTCATGGGAGTGACCTCAGGTAGACATTTCCTTTCCACTTGATGCTTCCTGCCACGTAAGGATGTAACAAGACGTGCCAGCCTTCAGAACTGAAGAATCATCTACTGTTTTTTCATGCATTTCCCAGTCTCAGACGCTCTGTTGTAGCATCAGAAAACATGATGTAGCATTCTTAGGTTTTTGTTCCAATTCTCCAAAGCTTAAATGCCTCAAATATTTTTGGTCTTTGGGAAGTGTATGAAGAGACATAAATCAAAATGAAAACAGCTAGTGGAAGAAGTTTCCAGCCTAGGACCAGAACTAAGCTAATAACCATGTGTGGGTTCCTTCCAAGGTGTGGCAGGTTAGGGAGCTGTTATTCTTTTTTGCCCAGGGATCAATTGAGCCAAGGCTATGACAGGAACAAGTCCCATCAAGCAGAAGCAAGCTCATCTACCTCAGGGCCAGCACACCTCAACCTTAATATTTTAGTACCTCCCATGTTTGTGCCCTGAGCTGAGTGTAATTTCTACATTTTAAAATAAGTGAGGGAATATCAAAAGAAGTGTGTCTCGTAAAGTACAAAAAAATATGGAATTCAAATTTCCTTGCCTGCAGATGAAGAGTGATTGGAGCACAGCCTTGTTCATTTATTTACATGATAGTGTGGCCATTTTCACACTACAAAGGATAAGAGACTGTGACAGAGACTATCTGGTCTGCAAAGCCAAAAGTATTTGCTATCCCACTCTTGACACATCAGTAACATGAATTTTAACAGGGCCTCTCTAAGGTCAATTTCATTTTTCTAAGATAGACTTGAGGTTCAAGGTTCTAGTGAGGAAAAGAGAAGGCAGAATTTCTGGTTGGAGGCTGCTAGAGCCTTTGTGTAGAGCATCCATGGTTAGATGCTGCTAGAGCTTCTGTGTTGAATGTCCAGGGTTGGGGGCTGCTAGAGCTTGGGTGTAGAATGTCCATGGTTGGAGGCTGCTAGAGCTTCTGTGTAGATCATCCATGGTTGGAGGCTGCTAGAGCTTGGGTGTAGAATGTCCATGGTTGGAGGCTGCTAGAGCTTGGGTGTAGAATGTCCATGGTTGGAGGCTGCTAGAGCCTCTGTGTTGAATGTCCATGGTTGGAGGCTGCTAGAGTTTGGGTGTAGAACATCCATGGTTGGAGGCTGCTAGAGCTTAGGTGTAGAACGTCCATGGTTGGAGGCTGCTAGAGCCTTTGTGTAGAGCATCCATGGTTAGATGCTGCTAGAGCCTCTGTGTTGAATGTCCATGGTTGGAGGCTGCTAGAGCTTGTGTGTAGAATGTCCAGGGTTGGAGGCTGCTAGAGCTTGGGTGTAGAACGTCCAGGGTTGGAGGCTGCTAGAGCTTAGGTGTAGAATGTCCAGGGTTGGAGGCTGCTAGAGCTTGGGTGTAGAATCTCTCCCCAAAGGCCGTGTGTAAAGAGCTTGATCCCAGACTGGCACTGTTGGGAGTTAGTGGAAACCTTAAGAGGTGGAGTCTGGTGGGAGGACTTTAGGTCATTGAGTGTGTGCTCTCAAGGGGAATTATGAGATCCTATGCTCCCTCATGCACACACATGCACCTCCTTAGAAATCACATGGTAAGGAGATTTACCTTTCCATGTCCCCTCCCTCCTGTACACCTCTAATCATCCTATAGATGATTTCTAAGTCTTCTGCTCATTGGCAGCTTTGTCTTACAGCCCACTCTGCCACCAGCTCTCGCTGCCATCCCAGATCCAGTTCTGGTCCTGGGCAAGTTCATCTTTCTGGACATCCTTGAAGCCCTCAGGAATTGATTTATTTAATCCCATTTTGGGGTGGATATGGGGTTGTGCCATGGCCCACGCAATGACAACTTTAGAAATCAGTTGTCTTCTTCCACCTCTGTGGATCCTGGTGATCAAACTCAGATAACCAGGCTTGGTGGCAGATATCTTCACCCATTGAATCACTTTTTCAACCCAGGAGATACTCTCTTGTCTTAAATATGGTAATCTAGTCCTTAGATGTAAGCTTTTCCCTGAGATATGGTATATAGTGATTTTTGTTTTCTTGTTTTGTTTTTCTGTATTCTTCTTTTTTTTTTCTTTTAAATTCCATACAATTTTCTTTTAAAATGTCAGTACTCAATCTGGTAAGCAATGAGCTTTCTTTCCTGCCTGGTGCCTCCACCTGAGGGGAAAACACACCCTATGTCCACAGAATCTTATTTCTACCTACTCTCCATTGCAAAGCACCAGGAGGAAGTAGCAGGAGAGACTGTCTGCCAAGGTGCTGCTCAGCCACTCTCCCCTGAAATAGGATCTCATTCACCAGTCACTGGAAACAGGCTCTGCGGAAGTTTATCAGCCCACCTTAGACATACTCTGTGGTGAGAAGCAGGTGGAGAGGCTGAACAGCCAGATTAGAATGCTGCTCTGGGAGACTTTTAACAGCTACTGTGGTTTGAATGTGTTCCCCACCCAATGTTCACATGTTAGGAGCATAAACACCAATGCAATGGTGCTGGACAGCAGGGCTGGATGAGAAGGGTCAGGGCTGCTGGTGGAGAGAGCAGGTTAATGCTGGACTTGCCAAGAATGTGTTACTTAAAGGAATAGTCAGGGCTCTCCTTCTGGTACATACACTCTTGTCTTCTGCCATGGGAAGTCACACTCCCATTGACTATCCCCAGATGCCAGCACCTTAATAGTGAATTTTTTTAACAGCAAAAAGAAAAGAAATAAATGTTCTTTTTTTCTGTGTAGATTATCAGTCTGTGATAGCCTATTCTAATTTTTGTGTGTGTTATATAACTTGACACCAGAAAGGAAACCACTTAATACACCTCTCTAACAAGAATCCCACAACCCTGGAGAGCCAGACAACAATACTAAGAGCAGCCAATGAGTGCACAGCTGGTCTGTAGATCTGATCCCATCCCCTGCTTCATCCCTCTCCACTCAGCCAATGGCAATGCCATGTCCCTCATGCTCAAGACTCACATTTTGGTATGACCCTGTTCCACTTAGGTTTCCCTTGAGTCCTGCTTTTAATCCCGTAGTCAGTAACCTGTTGGCTTCTTTTATGCTCTGAACTTATCACCTCTACCGTTCCCATCCTGTCCCAAGTCACCATCATCACTCTCCTGGATTGTTGATGACATCTCTCCAGCCCATTCTCTCGTGCCCTTTCATTCTGATAGGCCAGATCACAGTTGTGGCCAGCTTCCTGTTCATTTCACTCCAAATACTAGTGGGAGTTCTCAAGGGGACTTCAGCCTGCCACCTAACCTGCAGTGCCTCTCTAGCCTTCTCCCACCATCCACTCAGTCTGCCTTAGACATGTCTGCTTTGTTGATGTCTCTTTCTAGGCAGAGCCCTTGCGCTTGCTAGTTCCTCTCCCTACTGAGACACTCTTGTCGCAGGAAACTGCATGCTTGGCTCTCTCATCTCATTCAGGTCTTCCCAGCAAAACTGACCTTACTGTTCTATTGTTCCTGGTGTGCTGGCCACCTAACAGTCCTTACTCTGTCCCTGCTCTCTTTTTCTCCACATGATCACTCGTTATCTGGTTGTTTCTTATTGTCTGCTTCCTCTCTTAGAATGTCAGCTCCCTGAGGGTGACTGCCACCTGCATCATCAGGTGCCTTGGTGACTCTCACAAGGCCCAGCACATTGTAAATGTCCAGGAACTTTAATGGGTACATGAATGAAGTCAATTTTAGGGCTGGACATCCAAGCCCCTTCGCTTCTTGGATCCTTTGGTTAGTTTTCTCATAATTAAACAAATAGAAAGTTTAGCTCATTGTAGGAAATGGCCAATAAATGCATGGATAGAAGGAGTTGGCTTCTGGTTTCTGAAATCCATTGGGGCATTGATATTTCATGATGACCAAGACTGATTTCATGATGTAAAATCTAGAGGCTAAGTTTCCCAGATCTGTACCCCTGGGCTGTTGATGCCATCCCTTGGAACCTTAGTATTTCTACTCTGAAATATGGATGTTGGAGGACAATATTGCTCTCTCTCCACATGAGAGAAATTCTATCATTTGGTCCATTGAGTTAAATAAAACAACCTGCTGTTTAGCTTGTGTTGCCTCCTTCTGAATGTGCATCAAGGGCTTAAGCTCTCTGCAGACCATAACGAAATTTCCAGTCCCTTGGTTTCTTCCCCACTGTCTTGGGTGCAGTACGCTGAACTCAGCTGGTTGCTAACGTGCTTTGTCAGCCCAACTAAAGATAAATTGCTTTGAAGTCAGAGTTTTCCCTTAGTTTGAAGTCTGTTATGCGGTAAAGTAGTTGGAGGAGAATACTGGCATTGCCTACGTCAGAGGCCACTACACTCCTGGCTGTACTGGCTTTAATTATTGCCACTCTGATCAATAGATGCTTCTACTATCTAGCTTTAAAACACAGATGCCAGTGTTTCAGGCTACCAAGAAATAATGGAGTTGTGCGGGAAGTCTTAGGATGCTGTGGATTGGGGTGATGTTCCAAGTTCAAAGGGCATCTTACGTGAAGGGATCAAAATTAAGATTTATGCCTAGACCAACTTGGCTTAATTAATTAATTGCAAGAGGACTATGGTTAAATACATGAAATGAAAAATACTGGAAAAGGAAATGCCATTCTGTGTCCTGAAACCACAGCCTCATGGAGGGTTAGGCCTTAGAAAAGTGGGAATATGTTTAATCCTTTGTCTTTAAAATGATTCTTATCCTGAGGGACATTTAACAACAGCATTCTTCTCACTCCTTACCATATTCAATGGAAGGAAACTGAGATCCAACCTGGGTTAACGTTCTAATGGTCATACAGGGAGGGGCTGGGAATACAGTTCAGTGGGTAGAACCCTGGCCTAACATGCAAGAAACCCTGAGTTCAGTCCTCTTTCTGAACTCTGTAGAAACCAGGTGTGTTTTGGAATGTGTTTGCAGTACCAGCACTGAGAAGAATCAGATGTTCAAGGTCACCCTCAGCCACACAATGACTTTCAGACTACTTCAGACTACATGGGACTTTGTTTCAAAAAGTAGATAGACATTTTAATAATAGTTGGTTTATTTACCTTTAAACATGAGAGCTTTGAAAAATATTCATTATTTTAGTATGATTTTATAGACAATATTACACAACAGGCTAGAATATTGTCTTCCTAGAGAACATTCTTAACTTGATAGAGAACAATAAGAGCTAGTATTTTCCTTCTCTGTCTTTCTCTTCCTGCATTCATATACACAGAGAGAGGGCAGAGATAGATGTCTACACACAGACACACCTGCATATGTGTACACACATGCACATCCTGCATTCATATACACAGAGAGAGGGCAGAGGTAGATGTCTACACACAGACACACATGCATATGTGTACACATATGTACACACACAGAGTGGAGGGAGATATATATACTCAAATACATACAGGCACATACATACATGCATATAGAGAAAGGGTTAGGGGAGACCCACATACAAAGACATATATATAGTTACATATACACATGCACACACAGAGATGTATATACACATAAAAAAGACATACATATACATATATGCATAAATGCATACACAAAGGATGGGGGTGTTAGCATTCTGTATAAAATCCACCCCTACAGATCAGGTATGCTCCTCCCCATGGTTACCTGGCAATGGCCAGGTAGGCCTGGCCCTATAAAAGGGGCTGTTTGCCCCCTCCTCTCCCTCTTACTCCTGCTTCTCCACCTTGCCTCTTGCCCCTTTGTTACCCCCTCTCCCCATTCCCTTTCCCTCACTCTTCATGTGGTCATGGCCATCCCCTACTTCTCTACTCTATCCTTCTCTCTGCCCTTCTCTGCCTCTTCTACCCTCTTAACTCCACTCCCCATGCCCTAAATAAACTCTATTCTATATTATACCCGTATGTATCTGGTCTCTCAGGGCCTGCCAAGGCACCCCCTTCCCCCACACCTCACCAGAACATATTCTTATAGCTCTTTCTCATTTTATGATCACAACAGGAGGAGACACATTCACACAGATACATAAACACATACATACACATAGAGAAAAAGACATACATGTATACAGACACATACAAACAGGCACACATACGCACACAGACATGGTGGGGGAGACACAGACACACATACAGATACGTACACACACAGAGAAAGACATACATATGTACAGACACATAGAGGCATATACGCACAGAGACATACATGCATACAAACATATGCACACACATACTTCATAATGTGAAGTACAATATAACTTTAATTTAATATCCCAAATACAGGCCTAGCCCCTTAAACCATTTTGTAGGACATTGGAAGATGAAAGGCCATAAGAGAGTGTGTGCCCCCTGCCCTCTGAAAGCTTAAAAGAGTGTAGAAAAAAAGTTTGAACTCCACACAGCCCATAGCACATATATAGCATGTGGCATATTCCATGCAAGCTTCAAGTTAGGTGCCGTGCAAGAAGATCACTGGCAGAAATCCAGAGGGGGTTCCTCAGGGAGGGACTCAGAGAGGAGATCTTGACAGATGGAACGGCTTAGATCCGAGTCTCTCTCCTGCCAGTGGCTCATCCCTGCACTCCAAATGTTCCTGTCCACTAAGTTTCAGCTTGTATGCAAAATTTCTGGTATTCAGCCATCACCCAAAACGAGGCATCCGCACATGGTGTTGGTCCACAGAAAGGAGTGAAACTGGGTGACAGCCAGGACAAATGGAGTCCTTTGGGGCAGAAAGAGAGGAAAGAAATGGCATTGTCCCAGGAAGCGACGTGAGAGTCTGGGAGACAGGACAACTGGCAGAGACTCCACTGAGCTGTCTATTGTCAACTGTCCAGCACTTCAGATGTCACCTGAGGACACTGTGACAATTAACATTCAGGAAGACACTCACAGTGACTATACATTTTGGCTTGCTTGGTGACCGTGGTTGAGTCTTAAACAAAAGCAGTTTGGGGGGGCAGATCTTGGGCCAGGCTTTCAGAGAAGAAGAAATTATGCACTGTGACAAGCTGTTCCACTGTGACAGCAATGGAGTGGCAATGTTTCCAACCCTGCCTGTCAAACAGGCCTTAGATACATCTTCATTTGTTGTTGGGCAGCTGGGAAAAAGTCATTAGATATGTTGGGGTGCATCATCATAGCCCCTGATTCTCTGCCTTCCATGCAGCTAAGCCTAACTCCAAGCTACCCTGCAACAAAACAATCAAACAAACAAAACCCCATATTGACTGCTCATCCATTTGTTTATTTGGTGTGTAGCTAAGGGTCAGACCCAGAGCCTTACATACTGACAAGTGCTTTTTCATTAAGCTACATACCTAAGTGCCAAGATTGCCGGCAGGTACCACCTTACTTTGCACTAATACACACACACACACACACACACACACACACACATACACATGCACACACACACTCACACATATGCTCACACACACATTAATTAACTGACTAAAAAGAATTGATTTCTTTCTCCTCCCTTTCCCCCTCCTTCCTTCCTTCCTTCCTTCCTTCCTTCCTTCCTTCCTTCCTTCCTTTCTTCCTTCCAGACAGAGTCTCACAATGCAGCCTTGGCTGACCTGGAACTTACTGTGTGGACCAGGCTGGCCTTGAACCCACAGAGATCCAGTGCTTCTGCCTCTCTAACCCTGGGATTAAAGGTTTTTCCCACCAAGCCTGGCTAACTTGATTTCTTTTTTTGCATGTGTCCTGTCCATACATTTCTGCTGTGTTCTCTTCAGCCACATTTGGGGTCTCTGGAGATCTTTGTGTCATCTATGAACAGTGGGTACTGTGCTGGTTGGTGGCTTGAGGTTAGGAAGCCCATGTTTTTCATCTATGTTTTGGGGTGCTGGAGGCACATCAACAGTAGTATGATAGTATATTGAAATGGGCGATCAGGAGACAGTGAGACACTGCTGTCCCAATGCCCCACAGACTCTAGATACGGCCAAGTTCAAACCTAGTCAATAGGAACATGAACCAATGAAAAAAATGAGGCCACACTTCTAGATAAGAGACTGAGTTTTCAATGGCAGCAGTCGACCTGATATGGTTGTCACAGCCCACACCAGTCTTCTCTGGTTTCTGTGGCAAATGGCCACACTTTGTGGCTTATTGGGCTGGGGATAGAGCTCAGTGACAGAGCAGAGGCATGGCCTACATGAGGGTTCCGTCCTCAGCACCGAGAGACATCGTACTGGTTTATAGCAATACAACTCTATTCTCTTTTATGTTCCAGATGTTAGAAAATCTGACACAGGTGTCACATGGCTAAAATTAAGATGCTGATAGGCTGTGCCCTTTTCTGAAGGCTCCAGGGAGAATCTGTTTCCTGCTTCTTCAAGTGTCTTGAAGTTGGCACCTTACATTGGCTCTTTGTCCCTCCCCTCTTCAAAGCCAACCCCAGGAAATGGAGTCCTTCTTGACATCACAATGACCTTTGCCCCCTTTCTCTCCACTACTTTCTTCACCAATTTTTGGACTCCTATGACAGCATTGGGCTAAAATGGGGATATTCCAGGATAGTCTCCATCTTATAAGCTATTAGCCACCCTAATTTCCTCTTGCCAGGTGACCTGTCCGAGTAAACTTCTGGGTTAGGCTGACTGGCTCAGGGGTAGGAACAGAAAGATATCATTCTCCCTATCATATGCTCCATGCACAGTCTCTAAAACCACCTATAGAAGTAAGTATGATCAGCACTGGAGAGAAGCACCTTGAGGCTCAGAGGAGACCAAGGTTACCTGGCTTCAGACAAGAATGACCTGAGATCTTAATTCCATGTGCAGCTGCCATAACGTGGTCCAGCAGGACAGTGCACCACACGGAAGGACCACTTGCCTGGTATTCTAGATACACTGACTTTCATTTCCCTTTCTGTGAAGAAACCACTGAATGTATTGCCTATTCTTGAATAGCTCAGGGTATAAAATGACAGTAGTAAACAAGCCGCTCTTAACGCCTCTTGCAGTTACATCCTACAGGAAATGTACTGAACACCAGAGAGGCTGCCCTGTGAACATGTACTGTTGTTGTATCCTGCACCCAAGTGCCGGGGTAATGTGCAGCCTGCTGTGTGACACACAATTCTGTCTGCATCCTTTCCCCTTTATCTCACTCCTGGGTCCAGTCCACCTAGCCTTCCCCAGTAATGGCAAACATATTGGATACCTTAGTCTGCTTGCTCCTCCCCCACGAAATTAGTAATTGCTCCAAAAGAATACCAGGGAATTTGGTTGAATAAGAAATCTAATTGTGGTTTGGGAGGTAAAATACAGCTTTAAGAAAACTCGACTCAGGAGATATATAAGGTCACATATAATCGAGCATGAGTCTTCCAGGCTTCCAACAACTACAAGTGCATTGTGGGTCAGAAGCTCAAGCCTACAGTGAAATCCTAAGTCTACGGATCATCAAACAGCCTCCGTTGCTACCCCCTTTCTTCCTTTCATCAAAGAATTATAATATACATGTCACTGAATCACCTTTCTCTTCCTTCTTCTTTCCCCTTTAGTCACCACAGAGAGGAAAATTTCCAGCCAGGCATTAAATTGGGTCAACAGCTAACCCAGCATGAGTGTAGACAGCAGGGCTAGCAAGTGGTGTGTATACACAGGAAATGAAAGCCACTGTGCTGCCTGTATCCATGCACTGTGGAATAGTGCAAAGACCCTATTAAGATGGAAAGTAATAAAAGATGAGAGGAAATATGGGCACCAGCAGCCAATAAACATTCCCGCCCTAAGAAAGCACTAGTTTCCTGCAATGGCTTCTAATGCCTTTCATGTAATCTCCCCAGGTAACCTTTGTCACCGAGAGTGGCCCTACAGGACTTCTAGGAAATGTCATAGCTTTGAGTGCCTATGAGCTGATCTGAAACCATTTATGGCAGTAGCTCGATTTTTCAAAGGTTGTCACTGAAGGTGGGTAGAGAAGGATGTCCTTGACTCTGCCATGCACTCATAGAAGTTGAAGCAAAGGCACACAGACCTGTGTCAGCTGCAAGAGGACAGCCATTTCCCTCTCTACTGTGTAGAGTGACTCAGAAATGCACTCAAAAGCTGGGCTTGCGACCACAACGCAATGCTGATAACTACTAGTAAAGGCTATACTATTATTGTCTCTGCCTAGATCCTCCCTGGAGATCAGAGCAAAGATTTCTTTCTGCCCATGTCATCCTTTAGATATGGCTCTACACAGCTTTTGTTTTCCCTGTGTAACCCAACATAGGACGATGCGTTAGGAGAAAGTCCAGCATCTGCCCTTGGTGAGTAAGCAAGAGCTGTCTCCTAGGCTACCACTCCAGTTCCTTTGAGAGTGAACTCACAGGCCACAGAACAATCAGAAACATCATTTCTTTCAGACCTCCCAAGGCTTATGCAATAGCTGGCATAAAGCGCCCCCAACCATGCCCAGGACCCATTCGAACACCTAGAGCTTATGTTACTTTATGTATTAAAAAAGATGGCACGGTATCCTGAACTAGGCTAGGAACTGGCCCAAAGTCATCCATAAGCAGAGGAGAAGGTGGAGCTCAGAGCCAGTGAAGGAATTGTATGGCAGAAGATGTGGTTGGAGTAAGGTAGGGTCTAGAAGCTAAAGATCACATGCAGCCTGGAGCTACAAAAGCAAAGCCATGGAGTCTCTCCTGAGAACAAGAGAGAACTTGGCTTCTACTGCCACTCCAGACTTCTCGGCTCTGGCAAAACAGTCAACAGTTTTGCTTTCAGTCACTAAGATCATGATCATGTGTTGAGGCAGCAGAGAGAAGGTAACAGAAGCAGCTAGCTCACCCTGCTTTCTTCCTTGAGATTAGCCCCATTTACAGGTTAGCCGACCACAGAAAACTTATCCTAATCCATCAGAGTAAAGTTTCACCACCCTGGCTCCAACAAACGCCCCCATGACACTAAACTCCAGCAACTCACTTCGTCAACCATGGAATTTTCTTTTGTGTTATAAATAACAAAAATATGCTCTTGTCCAGTATGATGGTTATCTTTGGAAGATAAGCTTGCGGTTTTAATGTTCTATGTGTGTGTGTGTATGTGTGTGTGTGTGTATGTGTGTGTGTTTGAGGAAAACCATCATAAAGCTTGATACTAAATGACGATTGAAAAAATCTAAAGAATAAAGAAAGTGAGCATTGTGACAATGCCACACGGTGTGATCTAGTAGTAAATGAACACTTGAATATGTTTGTCCAAAAAGAAGATAGAGAAAGAAAAGTTATCCCTCTAAATGAAATCAATTACTTGGCATTTTACAGGGGCCCTGTGGTGGGGTCTCCAAGGACACACATGCTATGCATGATCTCTGGTTCCAGGGATGTAATTAGTTTTGCTTCTGTGATTAGGTGTGTTACATGACACAGATTTACTGCCAGGAATGTTGTTTGGATGGGTCTGGCCCAATCAAATGGCCCTTTAAAAACAGAGCATGTTCCCTGGTTAACAGCAAGTGAGAACTAGTTTATGTACCTGCTTATCTGAGGGTTGAAGAGCTTGCATGTTAAGGTGTATGGGCAGCCTGCATGATCCTGGCCTCAGCTGACAGCTAGCAAGGCGAGATGCTGGCCTTCAGTGCTACAGCTACAAGGAACCTAATTCTGATAGCAATGAACACAGAAGTTTCTCCTCAGCACCTCCAGATGGAAGCCCATATCAGCAGACACTTGATATTAGTCTAGGAGGTGCTATGTGGAGTGCTAGCATTGAGTGGAACTTCTAGACCACAGCACGGTAGCTACTCACTACTCACACTGATTATCCTCAGAAACCACCTTTGATTCGTAAGGCCTCTGTTCTCCAAGGGAGCAAACACTGGTTCTGGGGTGAGAGTGATTTTTAAAAATACCTTTTTTTTTTTTTTTTTTTAACATCTAAACCAGTTGGGGGTAGTTGAGGCAATAAGGTAGCTCAAAAGCCCTATTGGGAGAGGAACAATAAACAAAGTATTAGTAAATGCTTACCTAAAATCAAAGTTCAATATTTGGTTTCTATTGAGTCTTGCCAGTTTGCTTCTAGTGCAATGGTTTGGGGATTGACAACCCTTTCATGGGGATTGTGTATCAGGCATCTTGCATACCAGATATTGATATTATGATTCATAACAGTAGCAAAATTAGTTATGAAATAACAAGAAAAATAATTTATGGTTAGGGGCCTCCACCGTGTGAGGGACTGTAGTAAAGGGTCGGTTGTAGCCTTAGGAAGGTTGGGAACCCCTGCTGTGGTGAAATGAAAACTGGATGGAGGCAGGGAAACAGCGGGTCTATTTTGCTCTCTGCTGAAGCCTAACGGCCTGATGTGGTCCTGGGATGGAGAGGTGTTCAGTTAACACAGAGATGGTGAAGTGTCTGGCAACCTCTCTGGAGTTCACGAGGTCACAGCAAGGGAGGTTTCCTGGCAGCCCCAGATCCGGGCTCTTTCCACCAGGACTGATGAAGGTAGGACCCGCTAAGGCTATGCTCTTCCTTGTGCTGAGTCGATGCCAGAATGGAACTCTGAGGATGAGTCCACACTAAAAAGTTAGTGGGCTCCTGCTTTTAACGTAAAAACATGCACCTCAAAGCTCTGAATGCTATTTTAAGAATAAAGAAATTTTAAGACAGGGTCTGTCTGCCTGGGCCTTGGTGACAGGAATTTCACCTTGTGCAGTTGTGGCAGCCATGTGCAGTCTCTGTGGGCTATGCGGTTTGTGTTTAGCACGGGAGCAATTTGTCGGCGAGGGTGGGGGTTGAACAGTTTGCTCTGGGTGCCATGGCAAAATGCTACTTATTGGGTTGTTTCAAGATGAGAGTGGTCTTTTCTCATATTTTGGGAAGCTGAAAAGTACACCGGCAAGGTCCGCCAGGGCTGGAGGCAGGGCGAGGGCTTCTCCTTCCTTCTCAGCAGCCAGCTCTGTGCACACGTGTGAAGAGAACAGACTTCTGGTGTCTGTCTTTAAAAGGCCACTAGTTCTCCCCACCTATGGCATCACAGTTATATACTATGGTGGCTTTTTGTTAAAGGCCCCGTCTCTAGCACCTGTCACGTTGATTTAGTCTATAGTAGATGTAAAATGGGGAGACAGGTACAGGTTAGAATCTTCAAGTAGATGCTGAAACCCACATCAATGGGACCTTGGTTAGCATCCTGGTATCCTATGCTCACCAGGGAACTCAGTGTACCACTAGCCTAGGCATTGAAGAAGCTAGAGGAGAACCCAGGAGAGAAAGACAAGGAGAGAAGGAATCTGGCCTGGCACTGCCCTACCATTGGTGAACAGCGGATAAACCATGGGACATGGATCTACTGTGTCACTTCCACCACTCAAATCTCCTCCGTGAGGGTCTCCCATGGCCCACTCTAGCCACAAACACACATGTCAAGGAATTATGGGAAATGCAACGGAGTTAGCCCAGGTTGACATTTTATAAACTGCCAATCTCTACAGTGGAATCATGCCTAAGGTGGAGAGAGATGGAAGCCGTTTGTTGTACATGGATAAATGATCAGTGGCTCTGAAGCAGATCTGCATAGAGCCAAGCATTGTCGATGAGATAAAGATACTGGTGTAGAGATGGAAGGGTGGTATAGAGAGGGGGTGTTGATTGACATGTGATGAGGAAGGGAAAACAAAGATGTCAACAGGGACGTCTCTCATCAGATACAGAGTGTAGGCATGCAGGCGAGAGAAGGAAATAGCAGAGCTTAAGAGTCAGAGGGGATTCATCTGGGATACAAGGTATGTGTGCCCGGCTAGATATGAAAGGTCAGACCAGATTCCAGAGCAAAAGACCATCCTTGGAAAGTAGGCATGATTGTTTCAGATTATCACTAGGGCACACCACATTCACTGCCCATGAAAGTAACTAAAAAAAATTGAGCCTTTTCTACATTATTTGAAGGGGTGTGAAATCAGCCTTGGGCCTCCTACCCTCCAGCCTAAAAGCTGAAGATATTTGTGTATTTTTTCTTTTGTGTGTGGGGGGGGGAGGTGCACCCATGGGTGTATGGTGTATATGCTTGCTTACATGCACACCCATGTGTATGTATATGTGTGTGCACTTGTATGTGTGTGTGGGGGGGGGTTGTTATACTTGCCCACTTGAGCATTAGTGAAGACTAAAGTAATGTTGGCATGTCTTCTCAAACTCTGCTTTTTTATATATGATTTTATGTGTATGGATGTTTTTCCTGTATATATGTCACCAATAAAATGTTGAATATCTTTAGAGGCCAGAAGAGAGAGTTGGATCCACTGAAACTGGAGTTACACTTAGTTGTGAGCCACTGTGTGGGTGCTGGGAATCAAGAAAGGGTAGCAAGTGCTCTTAACTATTGAACCATCTCTGCAGCCTTGGTCTTGTTTTCTAAGATGAGGTTCCTCCTCAACCCTGAGCTCTCTGTTTGGCCACCATGCCCTCAAGCTCCACCTGCCTCTACCCACTGCCTCCAGCACTGGGGCTATCAATGCCTGCTGCCACATCCAGCTTCTGCATGGGTGCTGTAGACTCAACCTCAGGCCCTCATGCTTGTACGGGAAGTACTTTGCCCACCAGCCCATCTCTCCAGTCCACTAAACATGAACAGTATTTACCTGGATTTTTCTTCCAAAAAGTAATGAGTCTTATCTTTCATGTGTGGCTGGAGGAAATGGGTAAATTTGGAACTCAAAGTTGAAGCATAACAGTAGTAGGTAAGTAGGTTATCAAAAGTAGCAGAGAGTGAAGAAGGGAAGCTACTGAGAAGACTTATTTTAGAACTGAGGTGGCAGGAATGACATCATAAATAGAGTGTACTCGCCCTGAGTCTCTCAAGGTTATGGTTCAAATGTTCTATGTCTGGGATTCAAGTCTTACTCACATGGACCAGCCTCGTATACCTGGGAAATGGCAGCCATGATTTTATCTCATAGAACAATTGTAAAAATGTCTACTAACACATTCACCCAACAAATATTATGGGTGCCAGCTGTATGTCAGGCATTGTTTCCTGCACCAAGGACACAGGAAGGAAGAAAGAGACAATGACCTTAGCCTCATGGGAGTGACCATGGGGTGAGAAGAGAAATGATGCAATAAATAATGAAATAAAAGCAAATAACGTGTTATTAATTTCACAGTACCCAAAAATCAACTAACTACCTTCCATATTTGTTCTGTTCTGGGTAGTTGCCACTTCTCTTACAAATGCCAAGGCAAAGCTGCCTGCCTAGGTCATTCTGCTGTTCAGGGTGAGACTCAGCCTAGGTCTTCTGACTTCACAAATCCCTCCTCTAGCAGAAAACGCAAGCTCAGGGTTCAGAGAATTACAACATTAAAGCAAACACATTATCTCTATAGGACAGGTAAACATCTATGTCGGCAGATGCTGCGTCAATAATAGAGAACATAAACATGGCCCCAATGAACTTATTTTCTGAAAGTAACTGATTTCTAGTAACACAGAGACTGTTGTGGTGTGCTGATGCAGAAGTAAGGCAGGAGAGGGAACTGAAAACTGGGAAATCAAGCAGATCCTCAGAATAAGAGAAAGTGAAGGGAAAGCCAAGCCAAGAGCCAGCTGTGTTATCCCGTCCACAGATAGGAGGGACACTGGGTTTCTGCCACTCAAGTGACAAAATCAACAAAGGTGGTAAACAGAAGAGGGGGACCATGGGACTGAGGGTGGCTGGGATGATAATACCTCTGTGAAGAGGGGACTGTTGAAGAATGGAAAGGAGACATGGATGTCTTGGCTACATGGCAAGTTCAAGGCCAGGCTGGGATACATGAGACTTGTAGAAA
>NW_022196912.1:97928493-97967697 GCF_008632895.1 Mastomys coucha
GAGGAGAAAGGAGGAATGAGAAAAGAAGGTTAAGGAGAGAAAAGAAAAACAGAAGGAAAAAAAGTTTAAAATGTAAAGCTTTCTCTCTGATGAATGACAATTCCTAATCTCTCCCCTTTCCCAATACCTGCCAACTACCTTACTACTTTCTGTTTCTATGGCTTTGGCTGTTGTAAAATTCTCAAAGAAAAGTGTGATGCTCAGTATTTGTCCCCCTACTGTTCTTACAGTCTATCCACACTGTGTTCCATGGCAGACTCTCTTTCTGTTTTAAGACTAGACAATGCTCTACAGGACATATATGCTATACTTTCTCTATCCATGTCAGTGGGCATCTAGGTATGTTTCTGTACCTTGGCTGCTGTAAATGGTGCTTCAGGGGACTCAGGAGTGCAGCTCTCTCTTCTGGATTCTGATTTCAGCTACTCTGGACATGGGCTCAGCAGCGGGATAGCTGCCTCACACTGCCATTCAACGCTCTTTCCCACAGCAGGGGCACCATCTCACATCCCCACTAACATAGACAAGAGTTCCCATTCCTCTACCTTTTTAGGAACACTTGCCTTTTAAGAAAAAACAAAACAAAACAAAATAGAAAACAAATAACAAAAAAAAAAAAAACATTTCAACTGGTGTAAGGCAAGACCTCTTTTATACTGTGGCATTGGATACTTTTTCCTAGGTATCTGCCCACGTCTATGTCCTGTTTAAGTCATTTACCCATGTTTTAATTGGTGTTTTCATGGCTCCTGAGTTTTCAGAGTCCTTCATGTTTAACATTAACCACTACCAGCCACAACAGCCTGTAAAGATTCTCTCCCATTCTCTACCTCATGGTTCTGTTTTAGTTTTTGTTGGTTGGTTGGTTGGTTGGTTGGCTGGTTTCATGATTTTTTTGAGGCAGATACTTTTTAGTTTGATGTCATTGGCTGCATTTTTACTTCATACTTTAATTTCAGTATCACGTTCAAACATACCCATCCCAATGCTTAATTTATGGCTGAGTTTTTTTTCTTGTAGTTTCATCGATTCTCAACTTATATTTAAACTGAGCCATCGTGGAGCTAACTTGGGTGTGGTATGAGATTGGCCTTTGATTCCTGTGAATATCCAGTTTTGTGGGGGTGGATGTCCCTCCCAAAGGTGCATTCTTGACCACAGTTTATGTCTCAGCTGTCTGTCCCTTCCTATCAGCCCATCTGTCTTTATGCCAGTGTTACATTATTTTGATCACCACAGCTCTGTTGTGTATTTGAAACTGCTGGACATGATGCTTCCGACCTTATTCTTTTCCAAGATTTATTGATTTCTGTGTTTCTCTTGTGGTCCTCTATGGATTCCAGGATTCTTTTTCTGTTGTTGGGATGAATGCCACTAGGATTTTGTAGACACAAATTAAATAATTTATGAATAGCTCTAGTCAGTGTGGACATTTTAACAGTACTAACTCTTCCAGCCCATGAATGTCAGATGTCTCTTTCTCTGTGTCTTCCTTCACAGTTCTTATCAATATTTCTTCCTTCACAGTAGCTCTAAGCATGTAAGCCTTTCCCCTCCTGAGCTGTATCCTTTTCTAAATTTTCTTCTTTTTATGTTGTTGAAGTGTGATTGTTTTTTCAGTTTTCCTTGTAGACAGCTTGTTGTTGATGCATAAAAATGCAGCTGGAGTTTGAGTCTTGATTTAGTACTAGGCAGTTCCACTGAAATCATTTAAATTTTGTTGAATATTCAGTGCTTTCTACATATAAGATTCTGTCATCTGCAGGCAGAGATCATTCCCTTCTTCCTTTCTGTTGTGAATGCCCCTTGTTTCATTTTCTTGCCGATTGACCTAGCTAGACCTTTCAGTATTATGTCAACAGAAATGGTCAAAACAGGAATTCTTATCTGTTCTCAGATTCAGACAAAAAGCCTTCAATTTTGGCCTGCCAATTATGATGTTGTCTGTACGCTAGTCATAGATGTCATCTTTTATATGGAGATAAATTCATTCTATGCCTAGTTTGTTGAGAGTTCTTTTAAAATCATGAACAGGGACTGAATTTGTCAATTTTTTTCCTACATGTATTGAGATGATCATGTAATTTTGTTTTTGATTTTGTTAATGGAGTGTATTATATTAATTTGCATACATCAACCATCATTGTGTCTCAAGGACAAATCCTATTTGGTCATGGTGTATAACTCAGTCTGTTAGTATTTTGTATTCAACTCCATCCCTGGTACTGCTATGCAGTTTTCTTCATCAGGCCTCTGTCCTGGGGCAATACTGTCTTCAGATTTTCGGAAGTGTTCGAGAATGAATGACATTAGATTCTTCCCCAAACGTCTAGTTCAATTCACTGGTGAGGACATTACAGAAATATGACAGGTGTAATTTATATGTCAGGAATCGTCCCTCTGAGTCAGGTCAGTTAACACAGGCCTATCATTCACAAGATAAGGCAAGGGGCAGGGGGCCACAAGTTCAAGGCCTTCCTGGGCTACAGGATGTAGCTCTGTGGTAGAGAGCTTGATAACCATAATACCATAATGCTGAAATTCACTTGATCATACGATCAAATAAAGGGAGTCTAGGAAATAAACTATGTATTTGACTAGTGATTACTGCCACTCCTAGGCCAGATTGACTATGGGGTCTGTTCTCAGATGTAGGAGGAATCCTGATCCTACCATTGAATAAAGGGGACCCAAGAAATAGACTGCATATTTGACTAGTGATTACCTCCACTCCTAGGACAGATTGGCTAGGGAGGTTGTTCTCAGAGGTAGCAGGAATCTTGTTGTTCTGCTTGGGACAAGAGAGTGTTAAGCCTAGATCTGTTAGAGACTCCTACCTCACAATGGGACAGGCTGGAGAGAAGCCAGACAGGATGGGTGCTAAGCGACAAGTCTAGGATTTATCCCATGTTAATGGTGATGGCCTGGAGGTCCAGGATTCTTTGAGGAAAAAAATAAGGAGTAAGACAGCAGCACCAGGCTACCCAGACAGCTGCCATTTCTAGGAAGCACTCTAAAGAATGCTAAACAATGGGTGTCCCTGAAAGGTGGGCTCAGAGCTATCTCGGATTTCCTTCTCACCCTGTCCTTTTAAAACAAAACTTAGAACACAGCCATTTTTCCAGTTTTACTGACATCGAGTTACCTGAATCTGGATCCCAAGGCTTGGGTAGGGACCATTTGTCCTAACATATAAACGGTCATCTCAGAGAATCAAAACATAGGCCTGATGATAGCAAGGGGCTCTACTGAGCCCTTAAAACCCATACTTTAGAAGGAAGCTTATGGCTTTATATCCAATAGACTAGAAAGGAATGTTCATCACTTTTCTAATGGGTCTTTAAGCATTTCTACCAAGGCTGTGGTGTTACCCTCTAGTCTGTAGTTCAGGAAACCATTCTAGTCTCTTGTGGATGTATGAGCGCTGAAAGGTGTTATGGCCACATCTCTGTTTACCCACTCTTCCAGTCTCTTTCCTTTGGCTTCTGTGGTCGCCATTTTGGAGAATTCCACCCCCAACTTCTTGTGTTACTAAGTTTATCAGGATAAGGACTGGCTTGCTTACAATGCTGTCTGTTGATGCCATACCCATTTCACAGCAGAATGGCTAAAGGCTGCTTTCCTTCCAGGCAACACAGCTAAATAGTATTCTCACCTTCTCCACTAGCACGTTCTCTGTCAGGACATATGAGTTTCATATTCACACTCATCCCAGGAAGTATTACTGCTTCTCTTTTAGAAACATTGGAACAGAGGTGACTTATCCAAGACCTCTTTGCTACCAGAGTCAAAGCTGAGACCTGGTCCCATGCTTAGCACCTCCAATGGCATCTTTTGACAGAAAACGAAAGCCACAGTTTGTATATCCCTCTTAGGACAGAAAATATAAGTTCCCAGTTCCATGTCCTTCTAAAACTTAAGTGGAACACATTATCTCCTGGGGACAGATGGTTATGACTTTACATAGTCAGAAAATCTAGTTAGGCAGATGTTTCTCTGATGACAAGGAGTATAAACATGACCCTAATGACTGCATTTGCTGAAAGTTACCGGTCGCTCCTGTCAGGACTGTGGCTTTTACTGTCAGTCTTCAGGCTGTATAAAATCAAATAAAAAAAATCAAGCATGAAGAGAATTGGTATTTAAAATGTGTTTATTCTTCACTGTCAAGACAAATGGAACCTTTCACTCAAAGATGAACAAGAAGTCCGTTTTGGTGTGGAAAATCACAAAGAACTGGGAATTGAGAAATCCTTGGAAGATCCATCTCATAAAATCCATTAAGGGAGTAGAAGAGATTTCCTTGACAAGGGTCCTATAGCCGCATAAAATCTATGGCTGGACTGCTTAGAAATCATGAGTGTTCTTACACAATAGACTTCAGAAAACCTGGGCTCTTTCTCAGGACAAAAACATCCTACCTGTCCCCTCCCTGGTCCAGTGTTTGATGCAATTACTCGCTTTTCTAACCCTTTCCCTGACTCTCACACTTCCAATGCCCTGCTATATTTGAATTTAGAAGGTGCTCATTTTTTTAACTTCTGTTTTTATTCTTACTGGCTCAGCTCCCTCCCTCATTGTTCAGTTTAATGTAGTTTGAAAACTGCCTTGAACTGGTCCTTGTGAGGTTAACTCCTTCACTGAGGCTCAACTTGAGGACATTTACACTCTCCCAAGTCCTCTTTCTAGTTGATCAGTCAACTAGAGAGTTGATCAGAATAGTCCTTGCGTAGCTCACAATGTTACTATATCCACTCTAGAAGCCCAGGGGTGGGGAGATCTAGGTATGCAGTGGAAGAAAATATGTTTAGTTAGAAATTGACCCTCATTGATACCTTTTAGGGGGTGTTCAGTTTGCACTCAACCTTCCCAGAGCTTTTTCGAAAGAGTTAATTGGAAGCAAGTCCATTCACCTGTAAAATCATCAGAGCTGGTTGGGTGGTTTGTAGCTTCCAGGTATGTGGAAAAGGGACAAAGATTTGAACTTCAGCTATGTCAAAGGCTAAAAGTTCTGCCTCGGGTTCCTACGGAGAACCTGACGACCCTCTGTTTCCAAGGGGAAAGACATGGGTGACAGGGCAGTTGCGGTGAACATTCCTCTGACTTCTGCTCTTTACCAGATGACCACAAATTCTCCAACTCAGCCCCTCTTCTGTTCACTCAAGTCCTTACTCAGCTCCCCAACCCCAGCCAAGCTGAAGCCAGTCCACTCCCAGGTGACATTTTACCAGACTGCGTTACCTGTGTTGTGAAGGCCAGGCCCACGATTGTTAGTGACCTCCCTGTGTGGGCCTCCACAGCCTCATTCTTCTGTTGGCAGGCAAGCTATGGTGGCAGCTGTTTGCCCCTCACTTACCCTGTCCTTTCCCTCTTCCCATATAAGGGAATGTAACTGCATTGTCATTTGTTTGTATGCCATCTGCTTTGTATTAAAAGTCTAAACAGATTTTCTTGCCCACTGGATTTAGAGTTTTCACACGCTAGGTCTGTATCTTATTCATCTTTGTAATACTGTGACCCCAGAGTTATCTATCCAAAGCCAGTGTTGAGAAGCATTTGCTGAACAATCCCTACTTTCCCTGGTGGCCACACACAGAAGGGCCAGGCGACAGCCACACCTCCCACTACCAAGGGGACAGAATGAATAGCAAAAAGAAAAAAGAAAGGAGGAGGAGGAGGAGGAGGAGGAAAGAGGAAGAGGAGGAAGAGGAAGAAGAAGAGGAAAAACCCAGGCAAGTGGAACAATGGCATTAAAACTGGCTGAGATTCTGAAAATCACCCACATCTAGAGTCTAGAAAGTCCTACCAACAAGGCAACCCTTTTCCTTCTGTGTTGAGCGGACTTCTTTTCCCACCAGACTGTTCTAAAGTGCCCTCTACAGGCCATTTTCAAAACTGCAGCATTTGGTTCCTTTACCATTCCTTGCTTGGCTTAGAGATTGTGTCTGAATAAATAGCTGACTTCTAAATTTGCCTGAATACAGTTCCATCAGAAGGATGTTTTCTTAGTGACATCCCCTCAGAACCCCTCCTCCTATGCTATGGTTTATGCTAAGCCACTACCGAGTAAGGAATTCAAGAATGTTGTGTTTCTGTCCTTCATCATCAGTCTGGACCCCTGAGTATGATGCCGGTGACTGCGACAATAAAGAAAAGTGATAAAGAGAAGAACTGATCGAGTCCCATTGCCAAAACTGCAGTTGGTACAGTGCACTTCTCCAGCCAGGCTTGGGCCATGTCGCCATGGGACACTAAGAGCTGTGTGGTTGTTTCCCACCTCCATTCCTGCTCGGCCTGCTTCTGCCCTCTGCCCCACTTCTCTGCTCCTTCACCTATCTCTGAAACAGTCAAAACCCCACATATTCTGAATCAATAGCCATCACACCATGCTTCTTTTATAAGAAAATCCTGACTAGCCTATGTCTCACAGTCTCCACACTTAAAGATGTTATGTTCTATACCCAGCATAAGTTCAGTTCATTAGTCTCAAATATGGACCAAGATAAACAGAGATCTGACAGGGGGGGGCGGTGAATAGGTCCTCCTTTCCTATAAAAGATAGATATGTCACTTCTGTGAACTATGTTGTCTCTGTTGCAGCTTCTCATCTCTGCTGTGGTAACATATCAGACATTAGAAAGGGAATGAATGTGGCTATGTCCAGGTAAACTTACCTGCAGAAAGAACTGATGGGCTGGGGTTGGCCACCAAGTCCTCATTTGCCAATTGCTGGGATAAGCTATTGCAAGGCCATCATGCATATGCAGAAACCATGGTCATGTGACCATACTGAAGAGGGACTAAAGCTATGCTTAGTTTCTTTGCCCCACCTACTGCAGGGGCACCTATAACTCAAAGGTTCTGGCTGTATCATTGTAGAATAAAAGCTACTAAATGTCCTGCTATCTATCTATCTATCTATCTATCTATCTATCTATCTATCTATTTATCATCTATATATCTATCTATCTATCTATCTACCTCAATCTCTCTCAAAATACTCAGTGTGTTGTACTCTGCCCTTGTGATCATGTGAGATGATGTGGGCATCTGCCATGCTCTGTGGTCACTGCATCTATGTCAAGCATTCGAGACATGAGAGAAAAATTAGCATCAATTCATCTTCCCTTCTTCATGATTCCATAGACAGGAGATTGAGGCTTACTGTAGACTGTAGCCAACTCAACCTACGATTGTCTCCTTTCTGATCAAGCCAAGGACATTCGCCTCGGCACTAAAAGGCAGCACTTTCTGGTTGTTTTGCTGCTATTTCTAAATCACCAGCATGATATTTTTCCATACAGAGTAGGACCATCATTTAAAAACAGCCAGCATTACTTGAACATAAGCAGGGCCATGCAGCAACGGTCAGCCTCGTGGGTAAGAACATTACTGTATGACAAATGGGTGGATAGCGTATGCATGTATATACACAGGATAAAAAGACAATTTGTACCTAAGCAGGATGGAGCAAAATGTTCTAGATTTCTTCATGCTGTTCAAATGGCATAAAATGAAACTTTGTGAATCTTCTTTTTAATAGTTTTGGATCATGGTTTATCACAGCTTTACTGAAACCATGTAAATCACTATAACAGATAAAGGGGAGAGAACTGTTTCAATGAGTATCGGCACACACCACAAATCCTTTCATGTTAGCAGATGTATTGCTTGTTATATTATTATGTATATTTTATGCACATTTCAAATATGGTATATATTTATATGTCATATTTACCATATTTACCATGTGTACATATATGTCTGAAGAAAACAGACTTATCAGGAGGCATTATAGTACCAACAAATCCCAAGGTCTACAATGTGAGTCTGCAAGCTTGAGACATAAGAGAGCTGGCAGTGTGAATCCAAGGCCTGGAAAAAGGAGAGCAGAGGCTTCAAATACAGTGCAAATACCCAAGTGTTCAGGACACAGGATGAGCTGCTGTGCATCTGGAGGCAGGAGCTTTCGCCCCCCTCCTCTTAGTGCTGTTAATGAATGGGGTCTCTTTAGTGGTTGTTACCAAAAGCAATATATAATAAGGAGGACAATCTGCCCTGACTCAGTCTACCCATTCAAATGTTTACCTCCTCCAGAGACAGCCTCACAGGTGCACCAGAATAAAGTTTGATCAAACAGCTGGGCATCTGTGTCCAGTCAAGCTTGGTACCTAACGCTAATTCTCACAATTAGTTTACAAACAGGTGTCCAGCACTCACAGTTGTGGCTTGTTTTCAAAAGTAGGTTCTACATCTGTGTTGGTGTCCACCAGTCTGTAAACACAGCAGTGCACAGACACTCAGTGGGAGCACATCAGTTAGGGCCATTTGCTCACAGTGAGTAGAAACCCATTCTCTCGGCCTCGTGAAGGGGCTTCTGAAACTAGTTTCATCGAATTCTGCTTAAACACGGTCTGTGTAAATGGTCTTGACTTTCTGGGCTCATCATAAGGTCAACCTTTGATCTACCTGTCACTGAACACAGTAGCACCTCATAGCTTAAGCATCACCACAGTAGCCTGGGACTAGGACTGGGAGTGGTTGGTAGGAACAACCTGACAGAGATGTCCACCAGGTAATTGTTCCACAAAAGGAGAGTCCTCTGAAGAGTGAGGCTACTTGGTTAGGTGTCTATCAGACATCATTGGAGTTTGGATAGATAGAAAATGTCCTCCCCCTAAAAAGGTTCATGTGTTGAGAACTGAGGGTTTGGACATGAGCTGATAGAGTTACTTTGGAAAGTTCTGAAATGTTTAGGGGGAGGGGACTAGCAGGAGGAAGTGGCTCACTGAGGGGCAGGTCTTTAGGGACATATTATCCCTGGCCCTTCTGCCTCCTCTATAGGCTCCCTATATACCACAATGTAAGAGTCCCTTCTACCGCCTGCTCCCCACCACCATGGTGTTCTGCCCAACCACACAGGGCCAAGCAACTGTGGCCTGAGACCTCTGAAACCGGGAGCCTAAGTAAACCCTTCCTTGCCTTTGAGTTGTCTGTGTTGGGTGTTTACAGCAAAACAGAGACTGACAGAGCCTTCCTTTTCTTTTCTCACCCAGGACCTTAAACTGTGCAGTTCAGGATAGCCTTGAACTTCTGACCCTCCTGCAGGATTGCATGCACATGCCAGCTTGTCTGACCTTGGTTAGGGGTTCTCATTGCTGTTTAATTGCAAAAATTATAGTCCCTTTACAAAGTTTGTCTTATTTAAAAATTGTGATTTAAGCCACCCTTCCTCAGTGTAAAGCAGTAGAACATATCCAAAGGGGGAAGAAAATTTTTAGAAAGAAAATTTAGGCATAATTTTTCCAATTTTAACATTAGAATCTTCTTCTCCAAAGAAATTCTTACATAAAGCTCCAATGTGTGCAGCTAAAAAGAGCCAGCCTGTCTGGTACAACTAGGGATGAGAAAGGCCAAAGTTGACACTCCCTATTCCCCTCCCCAGAGCTCTGCCTACCTGAAGTGGCTGCTACAATGCCCCTGGGGACCTTGCAAACCAGTGAGCTGGACACTATAGGTGACAACTGAAGCCACAAGTTGGATAATAACATCCTGTACCAGCTTTTGTTGGTATAAAGAACACTTTTCAGTTGCCCCACTATCAACTCTTTATTGTATATGTATTTGGAATGATTTTGTAGATTATACTGTAGAACTGCAAGGCTTATTTATTGTAGCATTTGTATTTGACATTCCACTGCATCTAAGCAGACAGTGGGAAGGGTAAAGAAGCACACACCAGGGGAAGACTGCCGTTGCCACTTGTTCCTGTGTGAACAAAGTAACACACCAGATGTGCAGCTAACGAGCTGGGTGACCTTTCAGTTATCAGTTGGTACTGAGGTAGATTTACATACCAAGAAACACATGGGATGCTGTTAAGTAAGTGGTTTGATCTTTTCTGACAAACCCCGTAATCACTAACTCAGTCAAAATCTACGTCTATTGCCCCAGAAACTCCTCCCACTATCCGTTCAGATAAAGCAGCTAGAGATTGGATGTCTGTTACCACACTTAATTTTCAGTTCTGGAATTTTGTATAAATGAGCTCATGCCTTAACTTGTATCTGGTTTCCTCACTTAGTAGAATTCCTCCAGATGATGTCATGTATCAGTGTTGCGTTCCTGCTTATGTTCAAGTACTGTTCTCTTGTATGAATGAATGTACCACCGTTTACCCCTTCTCCCATGGTGGGCAACTGGGTTGTTTCTAATATTTAGCTAGTATGAAAAGGCTACTGGGAAATTCTTATCTGGGACATTTTGGAGCATATATTCCCCAAAATTTAAATTTCTCTAGTTAAATACCAAATGCAAATTTTATGAGATCAGAGAAATGTATATCGTTTAAATCATACATATGTGTGTATACATACCCATACACATATATACATATACACATATACACATATACATATCAAGACTTTCCCAAAATAGGGGTCCTTTTTACACTCTGGTTGTTGTTGCATCTCATTCCCAGCCCTTGACATCCTTGGCTCTTTACATTTTCTCCATTTTTATTGCTGGATAGGTTGCAGCATCTTACCATGGCTTTGATTGGCATCTCCCTCTGAGTGGTAAGACCAATGCCTCCTCACACCCTGCCAGCCATCATTCTGTATTTTGTGAAACACCCAACTTTCTACCCTTTCAATTACGGCAAAACTGATCTTTGTATTACTCACTGGTGGGAGTTTCTCATATATCTTGGATAAACGGTCTTTGTTCTATTAAAATTTGGCAAATGTTTCTCCCAGTTTTGAATCTGGTTTATTGAAAATGTGCTTTAATGAGCAGTTTTCAATTTGGAGACATTTTTCTTTTATAGTTATTGCTTTCTGTGTTTGGGAAAAATCTCCCCCACTAAATCACGAAAGCATTCATTTATATTTTCTTATAGAAGATTTATACTTAGAGTGTATATATTTATATCTATGATCTGTCTTGAAATGTATATATATGAATAAATATATATGTGCCTGTGCACATGCTCACACATGTGTGCACACACACACACACACATACACACATACAGTGGGTTGGGATTAAAATTTGTCTTTGTTTTACATATAGATAACCAGTCATTTTCTTTCAGCCAGGCATCTTGGTTGAATCTGATTTCTTCACATAAAGGTGTGAGCTCCCATGCATACCCATGTCTTTGTAATTTACTATTTTATCTCCTTGTTCTCCATCTCTTTCTTCTCATCAATACTGTGCTCTGTAGGGACTTTAGAATCAACATATCAATTTCTACAAAACAGATACCAAAATTATTCATTGGGATCTGGTAGGACCTCCAAGTCTGGGAAGAACCAACAGGCTAGCAGCATTAAGTCTCCTGGTTGCTGAACATGGTGTACCTCTTCATTTACTGGCGCAGTAGTTACTTCTCTCAGTGGTATTTTACAGTTTTATGAATGAATGCCATGTATATCCTGCATTAAATTTACATAGATACTTAATGTCTTGATGCTGTTATAAACAGCACTGTGGTTGCATTTGTCACTTTATTTTTGAGGATTATCTTCATAAACTTTTACTTCTATATAGGGTTCATGGATTGCTTACGTCTTTAACTATTATTATGTATAGCTTTGTAAAGTGTATTGTAATATATATGTGCCCTTCCCTATCTGTCTTATAGAATAGTTTGTAGTTGCTATGAGGCAGAACTAAACTACACTTAGCTGAACAAAATCTCAATTCACTGTAGTACTATATTGGAAGTTTATGCCCTTTTATAGGGTCTTTATTATGAGTTTCTTAAAGTATTTTTTCTGCATCTATTTAGATGGTCATCTATTTATTCCATCTAATCCACTCATATCTACAGCAGCGTTGGCTGGTGTGGGATGGAAAGCAGCTTTCTTGAGAAGAAACTCATTTGACCATGATCCCTTTTTCTTTCTCTATATTGGTCTGTTTGATTTTTAAGGCTTGTCCTAGTAATTTCTCTGTTTGTGCTTATGAGAGATACTTGTAATTAACATTCTTTACTTGTGGTAACTGTGTTTACTTTGGTTTTAAGTTAGTACTAACCTTGTACGATAAGTCTAAATGTGTCCTTTTCTCTCTTTTAAAATATTTATTTCTTTATTTACTTTATATAGCAGTTTAATCCCTCTTCCTCCTTCTAGTACCCCCTCACACAGATCCTCCCCCCATTCCATTCTCCCCTTCTCTTCTGAGAACAAGGATCCCCTGGGTACTCCCCATCCCCTAATTCCTACTCTCCCACTACTCTACCCTGATCCCCATCACTATAGGACTAGGCATCCTCTCCCACTGAAGCCAGACAAGGCAGCCCAGTTAGAGGGATGAGATCCATAGGCAGGCAACAGATTCAGAGACAGTCCTGGCTCTAGGTGTTGGGGGACCCACAAGAAGACCAAGTTGCACATCTGTTACATATGTGCAAGGGGCCTTGCTAGCTCTTTGGTTGGTGGTTCAGTCTCTGGGAGCCCCCAAGGGTTCAGTTAGTTGACTCTGTTAGTCTTCTTTGGAGTCCCTGTCCTCTTCAGGTCCCTCAATCCTTCCCCCAACTCTTCCACAAGACTCCCTGAGCTTCGTCTAATGTTCGGCTGTGGGTCTCTGCATCTGTTTCCATTGGCTCTTGGGTGGAGCCTCTCAGAGGACAGTTAGGTTAGGCTCCTGTCTGGAAGCATAACAGAGTATCATTAATACTGGTAGGGATTGGTTCTTACCCATGGGATGGGTCTCAGTTTGGGGCAGTCATTGGTTGGCCATATCCTCTCTCTCTACTCTATCTTTGTCCCTGTGCATCTTGTAGGCAGAGCACATTTTGGATCAAAGGTTTGATGGGTGGGTTACTGTCCTTATCCCTCCAATGGGAGTCCTGCCTAGCTACAGGAAGCAGCCACATCAGAATCCATATTCCCCACTACTAAGAATCTCAGCTAGAGTCACCGCCATAGGCAGCCTAGGGACTCTCCCCATTCCAGGTCTCTGGCATGTCCTAGAGATACTCCCAGCCCCCACTTCTGATTTCTGTTCTTTCTCCCTTGCTCTCCCTACACATGTGTGATTCCCCCCTCCCACTCAGTTACCTCCATCCACCTCCAACATCTACTTTATTAACCCTGCTGAGAAAGAGTCAAGCATCCTCCCTTGGGCCCTCTTTGTTATTCGTCTTCTTTGGGTCTGTGGGGTATAGCATGGTTATCCTGTACTTTGTGGCTAATATCTGCTTATAAGTGAATACATACCATGCATGTCATTTTGGTTCTGGGTTACCTCACTCAGGATAATATTTTCTAGTTCCATCCATTTGCCTGTGAAATGCATTATCCTTGTTTTTAATAGCTGAGTAGTATTCCACTGTGTAAATGAGCCAAATTTTCTTTATCAATTCTTCAATTGAGAGGATATCTTTCTCTTTTTATGAAAAAAAAAAATATATATATATATATTACTATTTTTTTCCCTTAAAACACTAGTAGAATTTTTCAATGAATTCCTAGTCTAGAATTATTCTTAGTGGGAATTATTACTTCCTTTATAGTTTCATTCATAAAGAAGCTATTTGTGTTTTCTATTTTACCCTAGGTAGTTTTGATATTTCACATCTTTCAAGGAATTCAATGTTTTGTATTTAGTTCATACACTTTGCATATCAGCTTTCTTAACAACATCTTCATGGAACTACATTTTCCATACCACACTGTCACAATTTAATAAATATGGACTGCTGGATTTTTAATGTATTCAGTTGCACAAACATCACCACAGTCTATCTGAGAACATTTTAAATCACTCAGACAGGAAGCCAGTGCACCATTACCCGCACTCCCTTTTCATTTCCTAAACCATACAGTACACCTCCTCTATGCTTGCTCTCTGTAGATTGGCCCATTCTGAATTTTTAACATGGGTGGAGTCATATAGCATGTAGGTCTTTGTTTTTGTTTTTTTTTTTTAATTTATAAAAACCAGATTTTTTAAAAACTTTTATTGCATTATGATGAAAAAAGTTACATGATTTCAATTTATCTGAATTTGTTAACATTTAAAAACATATTTTAATTAAATAGAATTGAATCACATTCTTGTTCCCCTTTTGTACCACCACTCCTCCCATAGACCTCCCCTTCAATACCTACAATATATTTTTTGTCGTATTCCTTAAAATTTATAAAATATTATAACAATAAAAATAGGTATTATAAAAGTTGTTTGATATAAAACAACAATCAATTTAACAGTCTTATGTAGATGCTCGTCTACAGAACATGTAGGTCTTTGTGACTGGCTTGTTTTACTCTGCATGATGTTTTAAAAATTCACATGTTGGTAGGCACCCTCATGCACAAGGTTTTTAAAATAATGGACATACATAGTGGTGCTGGCTCATCAGGGAGAGGTTTGCTGACGAATGGTCAGACTATTTTCCAAAACGAGTATATCAGGTTATGGTCTTATAGCAAGGATGTGAAGATCCCAGTTTCTCTGGACACACACCCACACCCACACCCACACCCACACCCACACACACTATATATATATATATATATATATATATATATATATATATATATTCATATATATTCACTATATATATATATTTTTTTTTTTCAGATGACATTGAGCGATTTACTTGTATCTACCTTCTTAAAGAACCACTCAGCCATATTACATTTTGGAATCAATAGTAATGTCCCTACCCACATCTCTGAGGTTAGTGGTATGTCCTGCCTCTTTTTCTCTTAATTAGAAAAAAATAAAGATTCTTCAATTTTATTGATCTTTTTGAAACTATCAGCTTTGGGGTTAAATGATATTTTCCTATTAGCAAATTTTCCATTTCATTTATTGCTTTTAAAGCCATTTCTTGTTTTCTACTTACTCCAAATCTAATTTGCCCATCAGACCATTTAAATCAATAAGCTGAATTTTTAACACAGGAAGCTCGCTTTTTGTAGCCAATGGTCCCTGCAAGAATCACACAAAGGTGGAAAGAGCATTGGATGCCTGGATTGTATTTCCTGACTTTCCTGTGTTCTTATTGATTTTTTTTCCTAGCATTTTTCAAATGATTTTAGAACAATACATAAGCATGCCTTTGATTCTATTTCCTCAAAACTTAAAGAGGATATACCTTATTTACAGCTAAATAAAACCCAAGACTCAGAAGGGTTAAGTCGCCTGAAGTAAATGTTGAGTTAAAGGTTATGTGAACTCCACACGCTTGCCGTGGGAAGCAAGGCAAAGACGGTTCACTCTCCTCCATTGGAGGCTTGCTGGATGCTTCAGCATTGGCCACCATTTGATCGAATTAATTTGGAGAAGGGAGTAGAATTTTGTTTTTTGGGTTTTTTTGTTAAGCACCTGGACTTTTATGGTCTAACCTTGACTGGTGAAACAGAGCTGTGATTTATGGTCTAACCTTGACTGGAGAAACAGAGTTGTGGTGTGCCTGTAGACCAACATCTGAGGCTGCTGTCAGTGAGCAGCTGTGGCAGAGAACCAGAGGAACAGCAGAGTCAAAATTTGGAGAAACATGGCCACAGGGCCAGTTCTTTCAAGAACTAAACTGGTCCCCCCACCCCACCCCCCCACACACCCCCCATGCCCGCTGGGGCTGTGGGCGACACCATGGCTGCTCTGGGCTGGGCCAGTTGGGCCATTGCCTGGGGACTGAGGGCACAGGGCAAAAAAAAAAAAAGAACTAAACTGGGGGACAGTGCTTGGCTTTGTGCTTTTGTTGGATTGGTTGGTTGGTTTGTTGTTGTTTTTTTTTACTTGTTTGTTTGTTCATTTGTTTAAGTTGCACAGAATCCTGTAGAACAAACACAAATACCTTTGGCTTGCTCCCTATTAGTGCACAGATTTCTGCTCTGGTTCTATAACCATGAGCCTGGCTTTAGTGGAAAGTTTCTGAAGAAGTAAGTTCTGGCAAGCTGGAAGTAGGAATCCATGGCTATACGCACTTAAATTTTTATAGATGCTGTCAAGTAACTGTCCATAAACTTTGTTCCCATGCAGAGTCCCACAGGCAATTTGAAAACTGTGTTCCCAGATCTTCCTCAACCTGGAATCATCAAACTTTCTGTTCTTAGTCCAGTGGACAGGTGAAAAATGTCAAACCCTGTGGCTTTAGTTTCCATCCTTCTTGGCAGTAAGAGGCCACCTTTCTCCACAGGCTTCAGAGTCATTTGTATTTTCTGCCCTTTTTCTTATTTACTCCAGGAAGCATTTTTTTGTTTGTAGTAGGTTTTTCTGCCCAGATTTTTATTTTGTTTTCTGTCATCAAATGTATCTTCCATTATGGATTCTGACTTTTGGGTTAGGTAAGAGGTACGTTTTCTATTCTGTAATCATGTAAAGAAATTCTCCTGGGGTTTCAATCTCTGCTTTAATAGTGTAATATTTCCGCTTAAATCGTTAATTCGCCTGACATTTATGCTGACATAAGGTGTGAAATAAAGACCCAAAACTTTGCTTTTGCAGTTGATTTTCTTCTCAAGAATAATTCATCTTTTCCCTGCAAATGTGCAGTGTCATCTTTATCAATTATTAACAGACACGGTTTCTGGTCCACATTCAGTTGTCCCGTCTCTTCCGCACTGACACAATTGATTTGAATCATCATGAGTGTAACATCTAATACTTGCTATTATCTGTGCTTAAATGCTGTTTCCTATTTCTTGTTTGATTGCTTTTCTAAATGAACTTTAGAGTTATCTTCTCCATGGAAAAGTAAAGCTGAGATTTGGGGGCAACTGGAAACCTATGCATCAAAGAGAACGGAGGCTTTGAAATGCTAAGCTTCCTCATTAGAGAATGCCCGTAAAGGTCCTGATGATGCTGAATGGTGTTTTGAAGTTTAGTTTACATTGACTATACATGTGTCTCACTATAGCTATTGCCATACGTCTACATAATGGCCTTGTCTACCTGTGAGATTTCTTACCCAGTTGCAACTTAGAAATGTTTAGACTTCCAATTTCTTTGCAGGAACTATTCTTAGCCGACAAATTGAACATCTCATGATTTTCATAGCATTTAGGTATGCAGTCGTATATCTCCTAATCGGACCACTCCGCCCCCTCACCTCACCCCGATGGGTCCTTCCATGGCTTGTTTTCCTTTGCCTTAAGGATGACATTCCATAAAGGATAAAAGATTTTACCTTATCCTCCGTGGTGCCTCAGCACCGAATCCTAACCAAGTATCTGCCATGTCCAGACACCAGGACCCAGCAAACCCCACGGTTATTCAGGACTCAGCTCAAATCTGCCTTCTTCCGGAGTCCCTTCTCAAACATAGGTTAGTTTATTTTAATAGGGTTTTGTGGAACTTAGACTGATAACCTTGAAGTTCTGTCTCCACTGCACTCCATTCCAGTGCTGGGATTGTAGGTATGCACCACGACGCCTGGTTTCACGTGGTGTTAGGGATTCACCAAGCTATGTCCCAAGCCTCAGACATTGGTTTTGCTGCCTCTGAACTTCAAGACCCTTGCCACTTTCTATTTGCTACCCCATTGTATAGTTATTTGTCTATGGTGCCTGCTCTCCACAGTCCCCTAAAATGTTCTAGCTTGGAGAAACAGTGTTCTGTCTTGCCCATAAGAAATGCTCTTCATGAGGCCACTTCACTGATTATTAACTAACTAATCAATATTAATGTCTGTTCAGATCTACTCAGATACACTACAGGTATTTAAGTATCTGTTCAAGTAAAACACACATTTTCAAATACAGCCCTTAGCCATAAATGATAAATATAAATCCTATGGCTAAGCTATCCATGCACATGTATTTATATGTTTAATGTATTTAGCCATACATGTGTATTTAGCACTAGCTAAAAGGAGGTGTGACATCTACCTAGGAATTGTTATCAAGGAAATAAGAAAGAGAAAGCCATTGATGCCAAGAACTCCACCTGAGTCCCCACCTCAGGCCCCTCAGCCTAGATGGACTAGAAGATGTCCATCCATCCCAGGCCTTTTCACTTAACTTCAGAGTGCTTTTCTCTAAGACCCTCCCCTCAGTAAGAATTAATAGAGCAAGCAACCTCAGATTCAGGGGTTGGAGTCTTTATCATGTACACTTGGTTTTATTTAGTATGGGCTCCTGATTTTGATTCATATTTGCTTTAAAAAAAATATTCCTTATGCATCTTCACTGTAGTAGTCCTGGTTACAGGAGGGCATTTGCACGAGCTTTTGTTACGTGAGTACTTCCCCTGCCCCCTGTATCCCTATCTCATCATCATCATCATCCCTAGCCCTTCCTTGTTCCCTACTCAGTTTTACTTCTATTTCATGTCATGTACACACACATGATTTTATGTAACTACATGAAATCTAGGAGGAGCAGAACAGTTAGCAGTGGTTAACACCCCTCGTTGCTCTTACAGGAGACTGAATTCCTAGCACCCATATGGCTCACACCTGCCTGTAACTCCAGCCAGGGCCCTCTTTTGGCCTCCATGGGTCTCTCCCTCTCTCCCCCTCTTCCCCTCTCCCCCTCTCCCCCTCCCTCTCCCTCTCCCTCTCTCCCTCTCTCCCCCTCTCCCTCTCTACCCCCCTCTCCTTTTCCTCTCCTTCCCTCTCTCCTTCTCTCCCTCTCTCCCTCTCTCCCTCTCTCTCTCACACACACACATACACACACACATACACACACACAGGAGGAGAGACAGACAGACAAACATAAATACAAGTAAAATAAGTTTTAAAAACACAGAAACCACAAATGAGAGAAAACATATTTGTCTTTTAGAGACTGGCTTAATTTGCTTAATATGATCATCTTTGACCACTCCTTAATTTAGGTTCTCCATATATTACATCAGGGTTCCCTGTGCTTCACTCCCTCATATCAGAGATAAACACCACACACACACACACACACACACACACACACACACACACACACACACACACACTTGAAAATGTATAGCAAAACACCTAGAGTAGAGCTGAGTTATTCCAGAGGAGCTTATCATGAGTCTGCTGCCACCCCTTGACCCCTCCCTGAGGAGCAGGGATGAAAAGGGACCCCGGCATGTGGAGGTGAGGGCATGGATACCCGGCCTCCTTGTGGTGTACACTGTAGTAGGGTTCCCAGGCTGAGAATCACAGTTAGCAATCAGTCTCCAACCCAGAGCCTGACATGAGTGGTAGCAGACTGGTCAGTACATTTTGGGCTCTCGATATCCCCACACTGTGAGTGACTGAATGGCAAGTGAATGAACAGACACTGGGTGTCTTGTCAGGAGATGACTCCCAAACTGACTTGCACCTGGGCTCTTCTAATCCTTCAGCATGCCCAAGGTTGGTAGTGTGCATATTTGCACTTGGCTTAGAAAAGCTCCCTAGCCTAGTCCTCAGGCGATCTTGTGAACTTTAGGCTGCTCACTTGATAAATATGATTTTATTATTAATTCATGCGTCTGGAAGAACACACGCGTTGAAAGCCCCAGCAAAGCCTTTTAAGCTACATGCTCTTTCCAGGAGGTTCTCTCTTTCATGCTCAAGACAAAAAAGGCACTCACAAAGATGGCAGAAGCCTGCCTTCTCAAATCCCTGGCCAAAACCCCTGGAGGAGAGAATCCAGGCTTGCAAGCCAACTGTGTTGCCATGTCACAGTGACCCGCAGAATCAAGCTCAGAAAACATCTGTCCTTGGAGAGGTGTATTTTCAGGAGTATGGCTGCCGGTTTCCACCAACCTTCCTTCCAAAGCGTCTTCTACGCTCCTTCCTCTCGCTCCCCTCCCCCAGCAGTTATAACATGAATCTTCAGGATGCCCCGCTGCTGTCCAAGTCTCTGGAAAGACAGCTCATCTCCTTTGCCTCTCCTTCCCACTTTCTCTGCTATTCACAGAAGAGCATCCATTATTGGTGCCCTTCCACACCCTCCTTGCCCCGTCTTGCCCAAGCTCTTGTGTTCTCCTGGGCAAAGTCAGGTGCAATATCTAGTGGAGGTCAGCGATGGCCAAGCATGTCCTGGCATCAGAGAAACACGTATAGCAACAGAGAGGGTTTATGTGTCTCCTCTATGTTCTAGCAAACTAAAAGTCAACCTCTTCTTTTGAAGATACCTCCTGCGTATACAATGCTGAGTCTTGATCTGGAATGTACTTATTTCCAGTCTCCTGTCTCTTTCTCCCCGTATCAGCCCCTCATTCCTTAGAGTGATTTTCTTTATTTTCTCCTAGGAATGATAATGTACATCCTTAGTTTAGTTCCTGGAGACAAGCAGTAGGAAAGCTGACCCCCTACTTCTTACTTAGCCAAGCCTTGGCAAGCTACAGTTGTCTGAGTAATTTGCATGGGCTGCCCTTTCTGGCTGCAGGTCCCACCTTCAGGTTCTGCAGAGCAGGCTGGAGTCCCTCCACAGGATGCTGCTGGCTGCCTTCCCATTCATATACATAATTTACACCCAGGGAGCTCCATCCACACAGTCCACCTTGCCTGAGCCTCAAAGACTCCCGCTGCTGCTGGAGGAAAGGCTAACAATCCAAACCCCTTTTCCCCTGAAGGTCGGAAATCATGCTCAAGGAATTATAAGTCCCGGATCCCAAGAGAGTGTTGGGGAAAGATTGTCCACCAGACACCTCCTTTACGGTCCCCTGATTCCAGCAGGCATCCTTCAGGAGAGAGCACCTGCTGTGTCCCAATTACCTAGCAAACTTCTTTAGATCAGTGGTTGTCAACCTCTCTAATGCTGCAATACTTTAATACAGTTCCTCATGTTGTGCTGACCCCCAATTATAAAATTATTTCATTGCTACTTCATAACTGTAATTTTGCTACTGTTATGAATCGTAATGTAAATATCTGATATGCAGAATATCTGATGTGTGACCCCCAGGGAGTCTCCACCCACAGGTTGAGAACCGCTGCCCTAGTGAGTAAGGAAGAGATCTGTGCAGAGGGAAGGTGGGCCGTCTGTAGTGCCAGCCTTCATAGGGGCACAGCACAGCTAATGCTTTCTAGGTCTGACACAAAAGCCTATCACAAAGGGAACGGCCCTTTTGCTCCACAAAAAGTATTCTAATAAAAGCGAAACAGAAGCAAAGAGTCTCACGCACAACCGGTTCTGCCGATTTCCAATCTTTAAAGGCCTGTAATAACCTCCGTTACGACACTGTGAGCTTCTTATCCCGCCTCTGACGCTTACATTTTTAAAATAATTCACTGGCAATAACCAACGTCAGAAGTAAATGCTAATAAGACTTGGCCTGGGAGAGAAACATGCTCAGATTATTAATGTTCAATACACAAACATCAAAGTAGGGTGGGTAATCCTGCCACTTGAGAGCCCCCTTTTGTAAAATGGAGAGAAAAAAACCAATATTGTCACTATTCTATTTTTTAATACTAAACTAATCCAGCATAAATGTATTACAGCCAAGCCCAGGATAGGCATTTCCTGTGGTTTGTGTCAGTCCTTTTTGTTTCTATGACAAAGACAAAAAGCATCTCTGAGGTCCAGAGCATCCTCAAAGTGCTCCAGTCATAGTAGTTTAAATAGGTCCACAGCTGCACTCTTTTACAATCACCGCTGTACAGTTAATTTGCATACAAAACTCTGGCTTGATTCTAGAACAGTGACAAACCAGAGTTGTCACTCCTGAGAAGAAAAAGAATGACCTTCAGTGCTATAGTTGGAAAGTGTAGAGTCCTGCTGCCAACTTCCTGGTTAAACCAGGGGTCAACATTAATTTCCTCATACACTTGAAGCAGCCATCTGAAAACACCCCAGTCCAAAACTCCAGTCCTAGGGGTTCTAGCAGCTGAAAAATCATCAATTATTCCTGGGTGACATGGATGCCCACAGAAGGGTGTGGACCCAGACAGCCTGAAGTCTTAGGGTTGGCTCTGCCCATGCCACACACAGCTGCATCCCGCAGAGTTCATTTACACAAATATAGAGTTTCTCAGTTTGGTTCATGAGCTTTTTGTTTGCTTACTTTGGAGTATTTAATTTTGGTGTTTGATTTCCAACTCTGGTTTTCCTTGACAGACACTGTTTTGGAGTTTTGATAGAAATGCACCCACTGAAGCTCTACACTAGTGGTTCTCAAATTTCCTAATGCTGAGACCCTTTGATACAGTTCCTCACTCCGTAACTGCAAGTTTGCTACTGTTATAAATTGTGGTGTAAATATCTGATATGCAGGATATCTGATATAAGACCCTCCAAGGGGTCAGGACCCACAGGTTGAGAACCACTGCCCTAGAGCCACTTTTCCTGAGGATTCCCTAGCATGCATCATTCCACCAAGAAATATCCATGTCACTAATATTCACTGAGTTTGATGACTACTTTAGAGGAGCCTAACATCTCTGCTTTCCAGATACAGAGCTGAGCGGTTCCATCTAAAGCAAACTCACTGGTGTTAATGTAGAGTGGCCTCGAAGTTAAAATGACCTGGGAACTGTGTGGGTCTGAGCTCGGCCTTTAGCTTTGCCACCGGTTTGCTAGGTAGCATTCATCTGGGCAACCTTCATCAGCACTTGATGCCTCCTTTCTTCATGTGGGGTTAGCATCTTGTCATCTCTCTCCTGGGGGCATCGATGGTTGAAAATGGTACAAATGACACTCTAGAGATGCTGTCTATCTTGCAAAGCACTGTGGGTTGCCACGGACTGGGTTTCTGTGGGGACCCCTTGTTCCTCGGGGTGATAAGAGTTCTGGCCTGGTGGGCAAAGAAGTCGGCAAGTGACAAACAGAAACAGACACAAGGGAGTGCAGAATCTGAGTGTATTTGCACAAAGTGAAAATCAGGCTTATATAGTATACAGAAACAGGGTGAATGTCAGGGATCATGTAGGCAGGTAGTGGTCACATCAAAGTCAGTAAGATCAAACAGCCAGGTGTAAATGATTCCTTCCAGAAGAGCAATAGTGCTCTTCCCCGCTGGGCTATCATGGCTGCTCTAAGCAAACTCTCTTGGTCTGAAGCAGGTAAAGCACCAGGAGATCCCATTCTAGCAGCTCCTGGGAATGGTTTGGCTTGTAACACAAACATTAGTTCAGGAAACTTTTCAACTACTCTCTAGTTTGTAAAGCAATCTGCCTTGTGTGGCACTGCTCTTAGAGTTCTATGTTTACAGATAGCCATAATGCTTGACTTCTATCTCTAACTCTGGAGACACCCTGTCTGATAAGGCAGCTTCCTTGTGGGAATCAGTAGGCAATAATGCCTGACCTCTATTGCTAATTCTGGGGATACCCTGTCTGATAAGGCTGCTTCCCTTGTAAAGATTCCAAGCTAAAAACAACTAGGAAATCAATTAGGATCATTGAAACACTGTGGAGGCCAGGAAACGATGTTAAATCTCAGTTTTAGCTATAACAAAATATTTCTTATGGCGCCTTTATGCCTGAATAAAGAAAACACACATATCTCTCTACAGACTTTAGCAGAGACCAGTCTGGAACACATCAGAGTTAGGAAATGCCAAGGTGCCAAGAAATGAACTCCAGGAGGCTAGCTAGCTCCCTTTGAAGCTACACACCTCAAATCCGTGAACAAGCTTTCAGGCCTGGCACTCGGAATCCACTGGAGTGACGAGTGGGCATGGCAGTGGGTGAAAGAGAAAGGTCTGTTGTCCACGCTTCATAAAAGACATCAAGATGGCAGGCGGTGAGAGCATCAAGAGCATTAAAGCCAGTGCGTGTCATCTGAGCACAGGGTTGAATCAACTACCCAGGTCACGTGCTCTCAAAGCCACCAGGTAGTTCCACAAAGTTCCACAGTGGTGGCTTGTCAGCTAGCAAACATTCAGATCGCTTGCTTTTCTCTTTCTTTCTCCTTTCCACATTAGAGCTTTAACACCCATCCCAGGAAGCTGTTCCCCCACCCCAGCCCCGCACACCTGATTCCCTCTGATTACCAGAGCCCCTCACCCCTGAAACCAGAGGGCCAAGCGATGAAATTGAGAGAGGATGGTTAACCAGCACAAACCTTGCTTCGCGCCTGTTTCCCAAGTTCTCTCAAAGACAACACTGAGAAAATAAATAACAATGTCATAATGTATGAGAAGGTTCTAGAGTTGTGATCCATGGAGGGCAGGGAGCAGGAGAAGGGGCAGAGAAAATAAACAAAGGCAAAGGAAAATAAGCAAAAGAAAATGGAGTTAGAGCGAAACACCAAAACCCTGCAGTTTCCCCTTGATCGAAGCATGGCTGAAGCAGGTTTGTTATAAAATCACTTCAAATCTTCCTTTCCCTGGCTTTGGGCATTTCCACTAAATAAAGCAACCAAATATTTTCTGTAGGCCTGATGCTGAGCTTCATGGTTAACAAAGGAATGTATACGAATCTGAGTATGCTACATGTATTTTTTCCTTCTGAACTAACTTCGTACGTGGTTACTGTTATCTGTTGCAAATGTATTTTTTCACTCCAAAAGTAACAGGAATTCTGACTCCTGGTGTGTATATTTGGGTGGGGTGGGGGTGTGTGCTTCTAATAAGAGTGTGGATCGATCGCTGCCTCTGACAGTTTCTTGACTGCCAGCTATCAGCTGCTCTCCTGGCTTCTCCTTCATGGTCACATGAAGCTTTGGCTCCAAACATCGCAGCCATGCCCAAGAGAAAAGGGAAAATGGGAAGGAGCAGTGTTCCCTTTCCCTGCACACAGTGTTAGTTCGCAAGCTTGTGCTATGTCTCTTTGGCAGGACCACAGAAGCTCCTAGCTACATTAAACACTCTTAAAAATGAGTTTCCTTTTCTAGCCACTCGGCTAATGTGTAAAGGAAGGTCAAAAAAATCCCCACTGGATGCCAGCCTGACAACACAGCAGCTGACTGGGACAGAGCCTGGCTCTGCCCTTTCCATCCTAAATGAGGCAATTCCGTCATGTTGGCTACTTCCCATTAGACAAGCAGACAGAAGTCACCCTACCTTATGAAAATTTGAAAACAGAATCAACTTCCTGTGCCTTGCCTTAAGCTTCCTCGGATGGAACCTTCCTCCGGGTTCTATTGAACTGAGCTATTACCTTCCTTCCTGGGAGCAGTTCTGTGTGTTTGAAGTGTGGTGGGAGGCATTGTTGTACTCTTGACAACACCTAGCAGAAACTACGTAAGGCATCACATTGGGCTCTCAGCCCATCCAGCCTCAGGCTTCTCTTCAGATCTTCAATCCACAGCATCATTATTTTTTTTTCCTTGGGAACTATTTACATATGCAGGTCATATTTGCATGCCCTTAGTAATTTATTAAATTCACTTTCCAGAAGCAAGCGCATCTATAAACATCTGCTTAAGAGATTAGAAACAAAAGCCAGAATGGAATTTCTGAGAGCATAGTCACCCCATGTGGCTAGCTAAGCAGGGAAGCTGAGCTATTATTCAGACCAAGGCAGAAAAATATGAGATTTGGGGAATGTAAATTTGTTCTTGTTGGAAGAACTTTGAGATAATGTTAACACCAACTCGTCTTCTTCAGCTGGGAAAGGTTGTACTAAGGAATGTGCGTGCGTGTGTGTGTGTGTGTGTGTGTGTGTGTGTGTGTGTTTCTCTTAAATGCTCTATGCAGTAAATTGGAAGTGAAGCATCTGCTGAATGTTTAGTCAAGCCTCGAACTATTGAATAAATCATGAAGTCTGTAGGTGAACTGAATAATAGGCACCCTGGAGAGAAGTGTAATTCAATGTTGACAAAATAAATCCCTTTTCAGTTTTGGGGGGAGGGGAGGAGTTGTCTTATTTTAGTGAGAATGTTGGGTATACCCAAGGTAATTAAGAGCTCTGACAGATTGGAAAGTTGCTGAACATACCGGCAATGTTTTATGCACATGGGGCCAGGTAGAGGACTCCAGAAGAATTGAAACACTAAACTCTCAACCCTTCCTGGAATCCTGAATTAGCTCCACTTGCCAAGAGAAGAACCAAGACTTTGGAGGTGAGGTAGCTAGACTGGAACCCACAGAAGAGAGGCCATCCATGCTGGCCAGTCAAAGTGTGCTTCTCTCGGGCTGCCTGCACATTGACTCAGTCAGCTCTTGGCACAAACCCTTCTGCCTTGTCTGCTTCCTGTGCAGAGGCCAGAAACCCCAAATCCCCAGCCTTCCCAGTGGCATGATGGGGCATGGCCCTGAGACACTGTCCTGCCCCATCCCAATCTGTCACATGAAATAGACAGTATTCCCTGAAGCCAAGGCTAGCCTCTCTCCTTTGTCATTCTTCTTCCAGCATAAAAAGAGAAGGAATCTCTGTTTCTCCACACAAGGCAGTCACTGCATGCAAGACAGCAAGAAGGATGACTATAGTTAAAGTCAGAGGAACACTAAAGTAAAGGGAGTTTGGGTGTTTAGTGGCATTCTTTAATGCTTGCTCCAGCCGTAGGCCTCCTGCTGCTGGGTTCCCTGCTCAAGTAAAGTAGTAATCTTTTGATATAATTGAGTTGGTTACTGGTATTTTCTCAATCTGAGGCAATCTAATGGTGCATGCAGTGAGTGGCTGTGCACACACCTGGGCATGTGTGTGTAAACGCCAGATGAGGATACAGGGTTCTATCACTTGAGACCCTATTGCTTTAAGAAAGAGTCTCTCACAACAGCTCGCCTTTACAGCTAGGCCAGCTAATTGGTCAAGTCAGCTTTCAGGATCTGCCTGTCTCTACCGCCTGATGCTTGGGTTACAGACGCATGCACATGAGGTGCCTGGCTTTTTAATGTGGGTGCTGGGGATTAAAAAGTAGGTTCTCCGCCAATAGCTTATACTCTACGATCAAGAACTGACAAATGGGACCTCATAAAGCTGCAAGGTTTCTGTAAGGCAAAAGACATTGTCAATAGGACAAAACAGCAACCAACAAATTGGGAAAAGATCTTTACCAATCCTATATCTGATAGAGGGCTAATATCCAATGTATACAAAGAACTCAAGATAGACTCCAAAGAACCAAATAGCCCTATTAAAAAATGGGGTACAGAGCTAAACAAAGAATTCTCAATTGAGGAACACCGAATGGCTGAGAAGCACCTAAAGAAATGTTCAACATCCTTAGTCTTCAGGGAAATGCAAATCAAAACAATCCTGAGATTCCACCTCACACCAGTTAGATTGGCTAACATAAAAAAACTCAGGTGACAGCAGATGCTGGAGAGGTTGTGGAGAAAGAGGAACACTTCTTCATTGCTGGTGGGATTGCAAACTGGTACAACCACTCTGGAAATCAGTTTGGCAGTTCTTCTGCAAATTGGACATAGTTCTACTGGAGGACCCAGCTATACCACTCTTGGGCATATACCCAAAAGATACTGCAACATGTAAGAAGGACACATGCTCCACCATGTTCATAGCAGCCTTATTTATAATAGCCAGAACCTGGAAACAACCCAGATGTCCCTCAACAGAGGAATAGATACAGAAATTGTGGTACATCCTCACAATGGAGTACTACTCAGCTATTAAAAACAATGAATTTATGACATTCTTAGGGAAATGGATGGATCTGGAGAATATATACTGAGTGAGGTAACCCAGTCACAAAAGGACACACATGGTATGCACTCTCTGATAAGTGGTTATTAGCCCAGAAGTTCGGAATACAGGAAGAACAACCCACAAACCACAAGAAACTCAAGAAGAAGGAAGACCAAAGGGTGGATATTTCATTCCTTCTTAAAAGGGGGAACAAAATATCCATGGAAGGAGTTGCAGAGACTAACTATGGAGCAGAGTCTGAAGGAAGGACAATCCAGCCTGATATAGCTGTCTCCTGAGAGGCTCTGTCAGTACCTGACTAATACAGAAGTAGAGGCTCACAGCCATCCATTGAACTGAGTACAGGATCCCCAATGAAGGAGTTAGAGAAAGGACCAAAGGAGCTGAAGGGTTTGCAGCCCTTTAGGACAAACAACAATATGAACTAAGTAGTACCCTCAGAGCCCCCGCGGACGCAACCACCAACCAAAGAGTACACATGGTGAGACTAATGGCTCCAGCTACATATGTATAGTAGAGGATGGCCAAGTCTGTCATCAATGGGAGGAGAGGTTCTTGGTCCTGTGAAGGCTCTGTGCCCCAGTGTAGGGGAATGCCAGGGCCAATAAATGGGAGAGGGTGGGGTGGCAAGCAGGGGTAGGGGGGAGGCAACAGGGATTTGTTCTTGTTGTTTTTGTTTTGTTTTGTTTTGTTTTTGAGGGGAAACTGGGAAAGGAGAAATTATTTGGCATGTAAATAAAGAAAATATCTAATAAAAAAAAGCAGGTTCTCATGTTTGTACAGCAATCAGTCTTACCTACTGAGCCATTTCCCCAGCCTGAGTATCTTTTTTTTTTCTGATAGTCAAGAATATAACCAAATCTGTAAGCCCTCATTTCTTAAGTTAGTGGTAGACACAGTATTCCAGTGTTCTAGAATTGAAATATGTCTACATGTAAGGTCAATATCAGTTTTAAAATAAGAGTGTTGATACCATTAAAATGATCATTTGCAGTAACTTAAGTACAAGGTGCAGACCAGGGTTTGAGTCCTGGCTACTAGACTTGATACATAACCTTGAGCGAGTTGATCAACCTTGCCAACCCTCAGTTCCTGGTGTATAGTTGGGACTAATGATAACTCTATCTCATTGAGAACCAGAAGGCATCTGGTCCATAAGTACTCAGTGTCATTGTCAAAGAAGTGACAACAAATACTACTGTAACTGGCTTGGCAGAAATGAAGATACGCTTTAAAGAGAATCTCTCAATCTACCAGATGGTTGAAACAAAGAAAATTTCTTCAGGAATTTTAGACTGGGAGAAGGAAAAGGCTGGAAGGTTTGTGCTGGGCAGAGGGTAAACCTGTCTCCTGGAAAGAGATTTTACACAGTTCTAACACCTTGTCAGGCCAGTAAGACCTGTAAGATGAGACCAAATGAAGGCAGATCAATGATGGACAGGATCACAGCTTAACTGGCATTTAGTAGATGTAAATATTCTTGGCCCTTGTGGTGGTTTGAACAGGAATGGCCATCATAGGCTCATAGATTTGGATGCTTGGTCACCAGAAAGTGGCACTATTAGGAGGTGTGCCCTTGTTGAAGGAATGTGTCACTAGGGGTAATCTTTGAGGTTCCAAATGTTCAAGCCAGACCCATTGCCTCCATACTTCCCACTATGACAATAATGGATTAAACCTCTGAAATTATAAACCAGCCTGTCTCAGTTTGGGTTTGATTGCTGTGAAGAGACATTGTGACCACAACAAATCTTATAAAAACACATTCCATTAGGGCTGGCTTACAGTTTCAGATGTTTCATGGTGGGAAGGATGGCAGTACACAGGCCAACATGGTGCTGGAGAAGGAGCTGAGAGTTCTACATCTTTGAACCACAGGCAACAAAAGGAGACTGTGTGTCACACTGGGTATAGCTTGAGCATAGGAGACCTTAAAGCATGCCTCCACAGTGACACACTTCTTACACAAGGCCACACTTCCTAATAGTATCACTCTCTATGGTCCCGTTGGGGCAAATTACTTTCAAACTACCACACGTCACTTAAATGCTTTCCTTTATAAGACTAGCTGTGGTCAGAGGCTGGCGAGATGGCTCAGTGGGTAAGAGCACTGACTGCTCTTCCGAAGGTCCTGAGTTCGGATCCCCCCAACTACATGGTGGCTCACAACCACCCATAATGAGATCTGATGCCCTCTTCTGGTGTGTCTGAAGACAGCTACAGTGAATTACTCCGGAGTGAGAGGAGCCAGAGAGAGCGGGGATAGAGTGAGAGGGGATGGAGCAAGCAGGGCTGGAGTGAGCAGGGCCGGCAGAGGTCCTGAGTTCAATTCCCAGCAGCTCATGGCCATCTGTACAGCTACAGTGTAGCTGTACACATAAAATACACATAAAATAAATAAAATAAATCTTAAAAAAAAAAAAGACTAGCTGTGGTCATGATGTGTCTTTGTAGCAATAGAAACCCTTACTACGACAATCCTCTGTTTATACTGTGTTACTTTTCTATTGTTGTGATAAAACACCATGACCAATGTATTAGTCAGGGTTCTCTAGAGGAATGTGTGTGTGTGTGTGTGTGTGTGTGTGTGTGTGTGTGTGTGTAGAGACAGAGAGACAGAGAGACAGAGAGAGGTGGGGGAGAGGGAAGAGATATACTAGAGTAGTTTATAGGTTGTGATCCATCTAGTCCAACAATGACTGCCTACCAATGGAAGATTCAAGAACCCAGAACATTCAGTCTGCAAAGCTGAATATCTCAGCTGGTTGTCAGCATATGCTAGAATTCTGAAGCAATGGGCTCTACTGCGCTTCCCAGGATACAGTGTTCTGTCATAGAACATGCACTGAAGCAAGGGTGCTACCATCCTAAGGGTCTGTTTCCTATTGCTATCACAGAATACCATAAGCTGGAAAACTTATAAAGCAAAGACTTTATTTATCTCATGACTCTCAAGGCTGGGGATTGCTGGAGGGTGATGCTGGCATTTGGTGAGACCCTTATGCTATCTCATACCATGGCAGGAAAGTGAAAAAGTAAACCAGTGAGTTTGGAAAGAAGAAAGGAATGAAGGAAGGAAGGAAGGAAGGAAGGAAGGAAGGAAGGAAGGAAGGAGGGAGGGAGGGAGGGAGGGAGGGAGGGAGGGAGGGAGGGAAGGAAGGAAGGAAGGAAGGAAGGAAGGAAGGAAGGAAGGAAGGAAGGAAGAAAAAAAGAAACACAAGGAGTGGACCTGTTTTAGTGAGAATCTGTTCTCATAGTAACTGACTCCCACAATGATGGCATCCTTTAACTAATGAATTCACTCACTCATTAATTTCATTCCATCCTTATGACCTGATCATTTTTGTTTACAAGACCTCACCTGCCAACACTATGGCGTTGAGGACTAAATTTCTAGCACATGAATTTGGAGGGTGCATTCAAACAGTAACAACACTCAGGATGGGGAAATGGGAAGCTTTAGGAAACCCAATCCCCATTCCTTTGTGCAGGGAGGTTGATGGTGTGCTGAAAAAAAAAAATGGTAACCTTTGCTATGTGTCTTTCTGTGCTTGATTCCTCTGCAGGGCATTAACTTTTCATGGACCTCAGCTAAGTGGGATTCTCAATCCATGCTAGTGACAGAGTGTTTAATTTCAGATCCACAGGGCCTACATCTAAATTCAATCACAGGATGCTCTTCAGGAGAGAAAAGGCCTCGCACAAGGCTCCATGTGAGAGTCAGAGGTGCCCAGTCAGATGTGGATGTCAGGGTTCGATTCTAGTTCTTATCTATACCTGCAATGGATTTTTTTTCCAGAACTGACAGCTATTTTTAAGTTTTTGATGTGCTTCATTTTTCCTGCCAAAGATGCAAGTTTGGGTCCCTTGGCGTGCTTTCCAAAGACAAGTCAGACAGAGGTACCCTGAAGCAGAGCCTCCTCTGTGCCAATTAATTAATCCATCAGTGACAGCACACACAGAGCTGACCCAAGCCAGCCATGGTCTTCAGCAGAGCCCATCTGGAGGGTCAGTCTGTAGAGGAATGTCATCAAGGCAGTTAGTTTGCCCGGAACTCTCCTGAGCCTACAGAGGTTGTCTGGCTAAAAGTACAGGTCATGAAGATTCAAGAGAGGATGTGAGGGCCACCTGGTATGTTTTCCCATACAAACTGCTTTGCCATATTGTTGCAGTTGTCACTGAACTTAAATCTACCTTGTTGCTCAAGAAAACCAAGGTATTTGTTAAAGTGACCAGGCACCAAAATTTCTGAATAGGACTTGGGTGAGGAAAGCAAATTCCATTCCTTTGGGAATGCAGCAAGGACTCACAACCATTGTGCCATCTCTCCAGTCTCCAGACTGCATGTTCATGAGGGTGTTGGATATTGTGCTTTGTAATGTGATAGACTCAGCCGAGCTTTTATAGCACAGGGTTCAGTTCAATGAACTATTTACTGAAGGTGATTGTCCTGGGAACAGAGACCACTAAGGTACAGCATTCCCACACGGAACTGGGGCAGGAGATGCTTACCTGGGACTTTCAAGCCCCTTTTAGATCAAGTTTTCAGAGTCAAAGTATTTGTCATTTTATTTTGTGATCGCGGTGGTGTATGACTGTGTGTATGCCTGTGAAGGTTCCTTTAGAGTCTCTTCACCTTAATATACCACTGTACACCATGACTTTTGAGACAGGGCTCTCCAATTTGGCTAGACTAGCTGGCCAGCAAGCCCCAGGGATGCTTCTGCTCTGCCTCCCTAGTGCTGCAGTTCCAGCCACACCCTCACCCCACAAACCTTGTTTTCAAGTGGATAATGGGGATTGAACCCAGGTCTTCCCATTTGCATGGCAAGCACTTTACTGACTGAGCCATCTCCCCATGACCATCATTCTATTCCTTTCTCTACTCTTTATTCACTCTCTTCCTCCATTTTTTCACCACATCCGGGTTCTTTCTTCAAAGAATTCAAATGGAACTTCCCACAGGCCTTGGGCCTCATTCTTTAGGATGCCCTGCCCTCCCTGGAGGATAGGAAGAGGAGACATTCAAAATCACTGTTGTAATAAATGCTCGACTTTAGTTCCTATGTAGGCTAACCAGTCAAGGGCTTCTTTTTCCATTCAGTCTTATAATGTTTCATTACATAGGGAAAAAAAAATAGCAGTTTGCCAATGTGAAATTATTCTGATTATCTAATCCCTTGCATTCCAGGGCACCCCAAAGAGTTAAATGATGCATGAAATCACCTGTCAGCCTGTGTTAGACAGTGTTGTTTTTGCACACTCAGATGCAACAGTGAATTATGTAACCAAAAGGACTCTTGGCTCTTCATCAGGCTAGACACAGTTTAGCCTGAGCTACTGGGGAGGCAGCTGGGAGCTCCTAAGCTCCTCCTTGGCTGAGAAGACCATCTGACAGACTCTGGGGGCTGCTGCCAGGGCCAGGTCTCCTTGAGAACAACTTGAGCTAAGATCCTGTGGGCTCCAGATGGTGTGCAAAGTCAAGAAGAGGTTTTGTAGAGTCTTACAAGCTTTGCCGAGAGAGAGAGAGAGAGAGAGAGAGAGAGAGAGAGAGAGAGAGAGAGAGAGGAAAGAAAGAAAGAAAGAAAGAAAGAAAGAAAGAAAGAAAGAAAGAAAGAAAGAAAGAAAGAGAAAGGAAAAATGGGGTTGGCCAAATTTCAATCCAGGGATTGGGGTGGGGAGGCCCAGGGGTAGTGGGGAGGCCCGGAAGCAGGGGGCTTGCCGTCATGCTGTAAGGGTTGTCACTGGGATTTAATAATACCTGTGGTTCCCATCTGAACTTGGAACTAATGTGAGAGAGAATGGGAGAAGTGAGGTCAGTACAAACCAACACATCACCTACATTACCCATGGCCTAGCAGGGGGTGTGGGCAACAGGGCTGCTGTGTGTTGCCTTTTGGAATCTAAGTGAAGGCAGCTTCCTGGTCCAATCCCAACCACCACAGTCTCATGTAACCCTCCTGGCTTGAGGGTTGATTCTTCAGACCCTGCCTGCCTCTCACAACCACACCTCTCTGCCCACCTCCTGCTATTTGCCATGCCTCTCTCCTGGTTCCAGTTACATCGGAAGTCCCGCCTCTACAGAGACTAAAGGAGCTGCTGATTGGGCCAGCATGCTGACGAATTTGGGGGAGGGGTTTTGCCTCCAATGTACTACCTGTTGGCTTGTAACAAAGGGTGGATTAAATGAAAGATGGCTGAGTGATCACAGCTCCTTGTCATCTAATTTTTAAGAGCCTTCCAAATCCCAGCCCACTGGCCATCTACCTGGCACCCTGGCCATCTTAACCCAGCACTTTGCTTGTCCATACCAGCGCGATTTCGCCGTATATACCTTAATATTTGTATAAGAGATCTCTGCCCCTTTCTTCTCCAATCCAGCCCCACATTTGGGAGCCACCTGTTGTAGGCCAGCAGCAACAATAAGAATGGGTTTTCTGAAATATGGAGTCAGGGAATTGGCAAGCCATTTTTATGTTACCTTAACCACGTGGAAGGCTCTTAAAAATTAGATGACAAGGAGCTGTGATCACTCAGCCATCTTTCATTTAATCCACCCTTTGTTACAAGCCAACAGGTAGTAAATTGGAGGCAAAACCCCTCCCCCAAGTTCATCAGCACCCTTGTGGAACTGACTATTATAGTCAAACATTTAAGACATATTGACAGTTTAATGTTACCCATATTTCTAAATAATTTAAGTCTCAGAGACAACATTTACTCAATGTGCACTTCGCATTTTGAGAATTTTATATTTAAACATTAAAAGGAGGGGAAATATGCACTGCACTGCACTGCACTGCACTGCACTCCACCCCAGGAGCATCTTGTTTTACGCTTGTGTTAAAAGGCATGTTTTGCTTTTTTTGATTGTGTTGAATAATATTTCATTTTTTGCCTCTTTTAAGGCATACTTCGCTTTTTGCTCATGTTTAAAGGCATGTTGCCTTTCACTTGTCTTGAAACATCCATAATGGGATGGCATGTCACTCCACTTATTAACACATTGTTCTTATTAACCCTACCTTGATCTGGGGTAGAGTCTCCGTTGGTGTTGGTACAAAATGGCGGCCTAATACATTAATTTGTCAAGTGGATACAAACACAAAATCTTTTTATAGACATGTTTTTGTGCCACGAATATTGGCTGAACATTTTTACTGGCCAGCAAAGTTTGCTTGGCTGAAGTGGACTCCACCTTTTTCTAAGAGTCAACATTGGCTTCCCTCTATACCTAGAGGCCAAGCCTTGGGCCTAAGCGTTGCTAATTTGCAACTAAAGTGCCTGAGCCATCTTCAAGTCATTGTTATTTTTAAACTTTTAAGTTTCTTATATCAAGCAGACTCATTCCCGGAATACAAAGATAATCAAAATTCGCTCACTCTCGGAGCCCTATTTATCTAAAAAGCAGGCTCAGTCCCGGAGCCCTCCTTATCCAAATTCAATCTTGGAGTTTCTAACATGAAAGTTACTTATTGACAACTGAATTAAAGGCCTATTGAAGACAAAGCTATTGAAAAGGCTCCTAGCTTGGGAGCTACTATTTCTCAACTCAATTAGGTGTCTATGCCCAGCTGCCCATCAGCACACCAATGCTGCTTCACATGGACTTCAAGAAAAGTGGACTCCAGAGAAACTGTGGTAGTTCCTAGACTTTGCAGGCGATAAAGGCATGTCTTGACATTACAGGAACAGACAAGGTGCATTTAATAATCTGTCTCTTCGGCTAGTTCTCTGGTGGTATCAACTTAAGACAGAGACATGTGCCAAGTGGCTGTGTTTTTTTAATAAACATATAATAAGCCCAGTTTGTAGAATCAAACAAGCTGCACGTGACCTTGATGACGGGTTAGATGCTGTTCAGTAGAATTATCCACAGATCATAAGTTTCAAGCACCATAAGACTTTCTGTGCAAGATTGTGCCGTTTGAGTATGCCTTTAACCTACTGTTTTCTAATAAAAAGGGAGGAATTGTAACCCTCCTGGCTTGAGGGTTGATTCTCCAGACCCTGCCTGCCTCTCACAACCACACCTCTCTGCCCACCTCCTGCTATTTGCCACACCTCTCTCCTGGTTCCAGTTACATTGGAAGTCCCGCCTCTACAGAGACTAAAGGAGCTGCTGATTGGGCCAGCATGCTGACGAATTTGGGGGAGGGGTTTTGCCTCCAATTTACTACCTGTTGGCTTGTAACAAAGGGTGGATTAAATGAAAGATGGCTGAGTGATCACAGCTCCTTGTCATCTAATTTTTAAGAGCCTTCCACGTGGTTAAGGTAACATAAAAATGGCTGGCCAATTCCCTGACTCCATAGTCCAGAAAACCCATTCTTATTGTTGCTGCTGGCCAGCAACAGTCTCACTCTGTGTGGAGTAAGAAATGGGTTCCTTTTTCCCCAGGGATGCCACTTCATAGGCAAGCCATGGCTCTCAATATCTGCCTCCCTAACTAGGCTCCACCTCTCCCCACAGGAGCATCACTCACCTTGCTGGCGGCAGGAGAGCGCTGAGCATGATGGAAGCACTCAGAAACCCACACAGTACTCACAGAGACAAGGGTTTCAGGGAAATGAATGATGTTTGTCTGAAGTTGAACAAATTCTGTTTTTATATCAAATCTATTCATGAAGAGTCTGAGGAACTTCCTCTGTAAAAAGAGTCAATGTTCTTGACTCTTATTCCAAATTATTTGTAGTAAAGAGCCACCATGGGGTATTTTTTGAGATAAGACCTTCGTTGCACCTTTAGTGTCTGATCCCCTGGTTTGCTTGCCTTCTGTGAGCTTTCTAAAAGCCAAGGCCTTGAAGTAGTATGCTGTATAGGTCCCTAGGAAATAGATAATATTCAGGAAGTCAAATTGGTTAATACAATGCATGAAACATGATCTAATTTAGAAATAACTAGGCATTTAACATGTGTGTGTTCACGTGCATGTGTGTGCTTTATAGGAAAAGGAAATGAGGGTAGGGAATAGAAGTGGTCAGAAGGGGAGAGGGAATAATTGGAAAAATTCATTCCTATGTTCTGTAATGTCAGAAGTATGTGCTTGCAGGACTGCTATAACTGTCACAAGCTCTGATAGTCCAAATAATAAAAACTGATTTTTCCAGAGACCAGAAAGTCCCAAACCATGCCTTGACAAGATAGTCCCTTCTCAGTATTTGGCTCTCTCTGGTGTCAGCAAACCTTCCATCACCATAACAAAACCCTGAAGGTCAATAATCATGGCTACTCAGTGATTCAGAGCTTTCCATCCACAGCCAGCTGTCTTCATTGCTTTTAGACAGTGGCAGGCTAGAAACATGGGACTAGAAGGCTGTGGCAGAGGAATGCTGCTCACGTCATAGCGGCCAAGAAGCAGAGAGGCAGAGAAGAGCACCTGAGATAAAGTACATCCTTCGAGGGCATGATGACACAGTGACCCACTTCCTCTAGTCAGGCTTCATCTATTGATTAGGTCAGAGCCTTCGTGGCCCAACCACAACCCAGAAGCCCTATCTCTGAATATTGCAGGAGCCCACCCTTGAACACATGAGCCTTTAGGAGCGGGGACAGCTGGTAGCCAAACCATAGCATATCCCAAGCCTCTTTCCTTGCCTTGGTTCCCCATGTGTGTCCATATCACTATTCCTATATTCATGTTTATCTTTTCATCCTAGTTTCTCCCTTATGTAATGATGCCAGGGCCCACAGTGATGACATATCAAACACAGTTATGTCTGTAAAGACATTCTTTATAAATAATATCATATTCTAAAGTACTGGAAGTTAGGACTCTAATACATGGACTTGGAAAGACACAACCCAACTCATAAAACATGGGGATTCACAAGATCACAGTAAAAATACCAGTTCAGCAGGAAGTTCCTAGGAGGCAAGTTGAACTACCATTGTGGAAGTTAAAAACGAGATGTAGCCATTTTTATGCCATTCTGCTCTAGAATGTCTACCCAACATCTATCCCCTGTGTCTTACTTCTCTATAACAGCCTTTGTCCTGAGGCAAGAGGTTAAACCTACCTCCAACCCAAACCATCAGGGGTAGTGTTCCCAATCAGGTGGCCTTTGAATTTGGGTCCCTCCTTCAGTCCTTTTGGTTCTCCATACCCCAGGATCTACAAAAAGACAAAAGGGAAGAGGAGGACCACACTATATATATCTGAGGTCCCCCAAACTCTATCTGTAACATTTCTCTCCCCCATCCTCTGGGTGACTGGGGGCAAGTAGGTAGCAACGTACCTGCTAATATGAAATTTTCAGAGACTGGGAATGCTTAGTAACTGGAAGATTGCTCTGCACATGGCCAGGACCCCCTAGGTGGAGCCTGGATACCCAAGAGCCTGCCTGGCTGTCTGTATGCCTGGCCTCATGCTTGTTTGTCTTCCTCTTGCAGAAAACCTCAGGAAACAGGCTATAAACACCATTTAATCTTTGTGATTAACAGAAATAATTGGCAAATGACCCTGCCACTCTCCCAAGAGCCATGCAGAGTTTATTGCCAGCTATTGGTGTTTGTCCCTATGATTTTGAGGGTTAGGCTTAGAGCCCATCAAACACATCGTAGGGTTGTTCAGGCTCCTCCTTCTTAGTCAGATTAATTTCAAAATTAAATCAGATAAATACATGCCTTATTAAACATCATTTTCTTGGGAGATTAAAAAATAAGATTCTCATTTTGTCTGTGATGACAAAAGAAAAAGTACCTAGAAATCTAAAAGTATCCTTTCCTGGGTTTGTGTAAACTCATCCCTCCTCCAGGAAGACCCGGGATTCCCTTTCACAAGGTACTACTTAGGAGCACAAAGCCCTTCTGTTTCTCTTTCTGGGTAGTAGAACCTGTTGTATGAGGCATTATGTCATCCTATTTTCTGTGATGATAACAAAATGCCTGAGGCTGGATAACACATAGAGAAAATAGCTTAATTTAGCTCATAGTTTTGGGGACTCGCACACATGATATCAGCATTTGATGGGACTTTTAAGGTGGAGGACCTATGAGAGGGTCAACTAGTGAGACAGGACCAAGAGAAGCTTTTGCAGGAACTAATGGAGGTTACATAAGACTGTGTTAACCCTTTCCTATTTCAGTGACCTAATTATGTCCCCCAGTCACAGCAGTTCTCAACCTGTGAATTGTGACTCCTTGGGGGTCGAACAATCTTTTCACAGAGGTTGAATATCAGATATCCTGCATATCAAATACTTATATTATGATCCTAACAGTATCAAACCTACACTTATGAAGTAGAAATGAAAATGGGGTCAAACCATCCCAAAATATGCCACCTGATAACAATGAGGCAGAGAACACAGAATGTGTCTGCAAGGAAGGATGTGTTGTGCAAGAGTCAAGAAAGAATGCTGGAGGTTTTCCGAGGTGAGGACACCCACAGGCACAAAGGGCTGGAGAGATACTAGGAAAGCAGTTTGCTTCCAAATGGCAGAAGACCTTGAACTCCACCACAGGGGCTTGGCATCACCTTTGTAGCTGTGGAAAGCCAAGGCAAGTTTTCCAGATGACCTGTATAAATTATCCCAACCACACTGGTCCAGTGGTAGAGTCTGGAGTAGGGAAAGGTACTAAGAAATGGACTATGGGTGGGATGATGAGCCAAGAGGTTGGCTAGTCCAGAGTCCAGAGGGTCATTGAGATCAGAGAGAACACAGTTTTGTGTTCGTTACTCTTTTCCATGAAAGAGAAATTTTAGTAATATTTCAGGTTGGTGGATATACCTTCCGGTTTTTGGGTTTTTTTTTTTTTTTTTTTTTTTT
>NW_022196912.1:97967789-98014175 GCF_008632895.1 Mastomys coucha
GACAAGGCCATTGCATTCTCAGCAGTGAGAAGAGGGAGGCAGTCCACATGCTGACATTTGACTGTCTCGGTAACAACTCAGTATAATGGCCCTCATGCTCCAATTTGGAGCATTTTAGGGTGACGGCTGTATTGGCCTTCACGTTCCATTCTCTCTGGCATGATACGTGACTATGTAAAATCTGGAGTGAGGAATGAAGAAAGGCCTCAGTCTTTGCTTGTGTAGAATGGGATGCTGGAGACAACGGTTTTTAGTAGCACCTGAGTGCCCTCTGATCTCTCTGGTCCAAGGCCAAGAAAGCCATGGAGGAAATGGCATCAAGTTTTAAATGGACACATTTATAACTTGCCATAAATCCCTGCCATCCTCCCAAGAGGGCTGTGACAAGTCTTCACTGACTATTAGTTTGGCGATTGACCAGTTCCAAATGACAGAAAGCAGTGTGGAAGGTTTCTCCCCCTAGCCCCACCAGGTGGTGCACTAACCTGATTTTGGAAACAATGTAGAGTATCTAACATTTACTAGCAGGGGAGGTGGAGAAGTGGCACAATATGTATTTGTTTTCTACTATGATCATAATAAATGTCAAGCTTTGTGAACAATGAAGCTTCCAAAAGATCAGACATCTGAACTAGGTTTGTCTGGGCTACAAGCAACATGCTGGCAAGCTTGTTACTTCTTTGCCTGGGTTCTTAGAATCTGTGTTTTTCCAGAGGTTGCCTGCCCTCTTTGGCTTCTGGTTCCTTCCTCCAGAATTGCAAATGGGAAATCCTGTCTTTGACCCTTTTCTACTCTCATACCACTCTCTAGCCAAATATAACAAGGAAAGCCCTATGCTATTGAGAACTGTAAATAAATGGGGCACATCTGAAAAATCCAGAACACTTTCCCATTTCCAGGCCCCTAACCTTTCTTTCATGATCCTGGTACCACCTAAGGCAACACAGTCTTAGGTCCCAGGCATTAGGGTGTGTTCATTTGTTGGAGAAGAGCATTTTTCTGTTTTTCCTACTGTATATTAAACTAATATACATGTGACATGGGGCTACTTTCTGTACCCTTTTCCACTTCATTAAATGCTTAGATGAATTCCAGTTCCCCCTGGGCATTCCTTCATCCACTGATGTGGAGATCCAGGCAGCCAGATGTGGAGCAAGAACACCCGGCTTTCCTGGCGCTCATCTCACTATTTGACTAGTCTCTTGTGTCTTTGGACTATTTACCTCCTTCCCCCATCAGCACCAACACTGGCCTGCTGTTCAGTAAAGAATAAAAGTCCAGAAGCAGGTGACACGCACACCTGAGATGATAATGAAGCATTGAAGGCTTCAGAAGTGTTGGGAACTTTTACTGGCCAGTGTCATCTGTGATCCATTCATTATGGCTAGCCTTCGGTGGTCAGACACTCCAGTCCCGTGCAGTACACAGCCCTCCCAAGGGGTCAGCTCGCTTGTTCTGCAGAGCAACAGCAGGTTCCGGTGTCTTAAAACAAACAAAAACAGACAAGGCTGCGTCCAGCTTCGGCCTCCCCACCGATCTCGAGGTAAAGGTGCTCTCCCTGAGGTGTCATGAAGCTATTCAATAGATGTCCTGGAATCCCATTCTCTCTGTGTTTCTCTTCAATTAAATGGGAGAAAATGTTCCCGTGAAAGTAACTTAGGAAACGGTGCATGTGGTCATAGTAAAACCATAGCCGGAAGCAGCCAGTGGTTTTCATCCATCTGCCTGGCACAGCCCAGAGGCCTGCCAGGCCTGATCCTTGGAGAGCCATCTCCGGTCTCAGCTGGTGCTTGAGTGCCTGTGGAGTTTTTCCTTACATGTAGTTATTAAACATTATGAAATCTTGATATGTCTTTTTATGGAACGCAGTCTCAAATCGAGATGCCCTTGGGTGTAAACACCGAATTTACTTTGGACTGTGGTGGAGCACTTGAGTTGTTTGCTGAATGCTTAATATTAATGAGGGCTCCACGGTAAGCAAAACAGTCTAATGGGAAACGCAAATACAAATTGATATGATAACTGAAATCAAGAAGAGACAGAGGTCTTATAAGAGCTTCAGACAAGATACTCTATGACACTATAAACAGACTTTAAGCAATGTTGTTAAATGTGAGCATTTCCCCCTTTAAGAATATCTTGCAGAGCTGGGCAGTTGTGGCGCACGCCTTTAATCCCAGCACTTGGGAGGCAGAGGCAGACGGATTTCTGAGTTCGAGGCCAGCCTGGTCTACAGAGTGAGTTCCAGGACAGCCAGGGTTACACAGAGAAACCCTGTCTCCAAAAAACAAAAACCAAACAAAAAAAAAGAATATCCTGCAGGTAACAGTGTAGAAAACAGGTCAGAGAGGAGCCCGGGCATGCCTCCTTCCTGTCATCATGAATGTTCATACCTATAGGTTCTTTGGAGCAAATAAGGCTGGTAGGTTAACACCCCTCCATTCTATCCTCCTCCCATGCCTCCATGTGCTATAGGGGCTGGAAAAGCCAAGCATCTTTGTTCCCCATCCTTTTTTGTAGCTCAAGGTAGTGGTGTGACTCTGTTTGGGCTGAGATTTGAGCCAATATCTATTGGGGTCTTCTGGAAGGAAACAAATATGGACTCCTCCCCTCCCCCCATTTTGTTTGACCATTAACAGAGATGTGAAGCTTCTCCATGAAATGAGGCACTGTAGCAATGTCAGCTGCCACCCCAAACGTTGTTCCTAGGGGAGAAAACTTGCAGGCTGCTAGTATTGTCATCACTGACCCGGGGATTCAAACATCAGTTTCCCTCAAAACCATTAACTAGCATTGCTATAGCTAGAAGATGAAATCCCAAGATTCATTTCTGGCCTTGAACTGGGACGGCAAAAATGGGTGGTGAGTCCAAAATGTTGGAATCCATCTCTTAGTGTTTCACTGTCTCCAGTATATCCTTAACCCACAAGCCTGGATCCCTGAATCACTAACCGTAGTGTCCATTATGAAAGATGATGGACTCTTCTGCCTGCTTTTGGTATGCTGTGTATACAATGTGTGTGTGTGTGTGTGTGTGTGTGTGTGTGTGTGTGTGTGTGTGTGTGTGTGTGTATACAATGCATGTGGGCATGTGGACAGACATGCATATGGATGAGCAATCATAAGTGAGGATGCAGGTGCATGTGTGTCATGGTGAACATGTGAAGGTCAGAAGATCATTCTCATCTTCTACCTTGTTTGAGACAGTGTCTCCATAATTGTTCACTGCTGTATATGGGAGAGTAACTGACCCATTCTTCTATTGGGCATTCTTCGATCTCTGCCTCCCTCTCACTTAGGAGCACTAGAGTTACAGATACATGCTGTATGCCCAGCCTTATGTAACCTCTAGGGGTTCAAACTTGGGTGCTTATACTTATAGAGCAAGAACATTACCCACTGGACAACCCCCCCCCCCGAGCCCACCCACCTGCCTTTTTAACTATAGACACTAACACAGGGCCTGACATTAAAAGTAGTTACGTGAACCTGAATACAATTAAGAGCTGGAAAAATAACAGTTCTATTATTTTCTTTTTATGGACAAAAAGATACAATGTGATCTTCTGGGAGCCAGATGGAAGAGATCAAGCTCAGTGAAGCATACACATTTCACATTGTGAATTGTGATTGTCATCAGCCAGCTCAAGTTCCTGCCTCTGGGCTGACAAGAGGGTGTCCACAGAACCAATTTCACTCATTCACAGGCACGAGGAAAGAGAATGTCTTTAATTAAATACAAGAGCCAAAGTAGAACCAGGTGGCTGATTGCAAAGTCAAGGTGAAACACTTGGATAAGAAGGTCTCCATGCCAGAGGCCCAGAGCATCAGTTTGTTTATGTGGTCATAATTTTTATAAATTCATAACTTCCTTCCTTAAAGTTATAGGCATTTTTCTTTTCAATAATTGCACTATAATTTTCCCACACTTGACATTTTTTAATCCTTTGCTGAGGAAACACTGCATGAGATAAATAAATTAGTTCATTGGCTCATTAAATTGCACAAACAATACTAACATGGCCCCTTTATCATTTTGGACAGGAATGTCATCCAGAAAGGCAGAGATGAGCAGGCCTGAGCTGACCAAGAAGGGCTGGTGCCAGGGGCTCTTGGGGCTACCTACATCTTTGTCTGGTTCTGACATCACCCGTCTAGTGTAGTCTGTGAAAAAAATCAGGACTTCCCCATCCTACCCAATCCTACCTCCAACCTGTGATGCTGTCACCCCTCAGATACAGTTTTGCATTGGGCGGGTCAAAACAGCCTCTCATATTTTCAAACTGGATTATCCACTTAGTAAACACACATATAACCATAGAGACAGGATCGTGAGGTCCCTAGAGAAGTGAAACACTTTGAAAGAGGCTGCAGGTCTCTCTAAACCCCAGTCCAGTCATGTGGTCTCAAGGTGGCATGCTCAGCACTAATTCAGTGAATCGTGTCTATTGCTTATGTAAAAGAAAGCCCAGTGAGTAGTGTAATGGTGGCTGCCCTTCTGTTATTTGGAGGAGTCCTGTACCTGTGCTGGGTGCTGAGCTCCTTGTAGAAGAGCCCCGTTATTACTGAGGCTCACCCAGGCAGAACCAACCAAGCTGGCCAGATGATTTCTCTGCTTCACCTGGCTGTCAGATAGGGGCCACCTGCTCCTTGATTGGCACAGGGGCACATAGGTCCAAACATGTTCCCTAAGACATGGGTCTTCATAATCAAAGGATGTCAGGAAACTTACTGTGTTGTTCCCTGGGAATGGAAGTTGTCAAAATGATATGCAACTGAACAGTCAGGAAAATATAAGTCAGTGTCTGTCTCCCCCACCCCCAGGGAGATGAAGAAGGGTGGTAGCTAAGGTTTTCTAATGAGCTGAGAGGGCAGTAAAGTTCCAACTTGATAGATCCTGATGACATCCTGCATTCGGGAAGACTTGGGTGGCAATTGCAGCTTTGTCATGTACCAGCTCTGAGGCCTTCTGAACCTCCATGTTGACCCTCTTTACTATAGAACTTTTAAGACTGAGAAGCAAATTAGACATCTGTTTAAGGTATTTGACGATTCTTCTCGGTGTTCTTATACGTTCCTAAGGCTCTCTTGTAAATTCTTGGGAAATTCTCCAAAATCCATGACAAGGAGCTTCAGAGAGAGTGTGTTGTAGTGGGTGATGGTCCAGCATCAGGTAGAGCTGCCAAACCCTTGTCTGACACAAGGGTGGAATCAGCCACATTAGCCAGGACAGTATATGAGTGTTTTAAAGTAGATGGTAAATGCTGTCTTTATCTTGAATTTCTACATTCGTAAAGGGGTTGGTTCCAAAGGCGCCCTAAATCTAATATATCCATTCTGATTGCCTGCCAAATATCTGTTGTGGCTTTGGCAATTCTTAAAAAGTGCCTTTTGTCAGAGCCTCACTATATTTTGCTGTAAAGTAAACCATCCCAGGGTCAGTGGCATAGAAACACTGGCTTCTTACTTCCAAGTAAGCAAGGAAGCTGAGTTGCCTAAGATAGGGGGCCATTCACTGAGGATATGTCACATATTTTGGGGGATATCGACTATCTAAGGTCAAGTGCTGGCATGCACAGGCACCTGATGAGCACACATCACACTGCATTCAGGACCAGCAGCCAGGCAAGTCTCATGACCAAAGGTCAGTAGGCAGATTTTATGTCCACCTCGAGGCCAGGGCAGGAACTACAGTGTTATCAATACTGCAGCAGAGTCAGGCATTAGGACCAGCAATTCCTTCTCTGTACTTGTGATGCTGTGAAAGGCTCAGCATGGAATCCCTTTTACAGTCCAGTGAGGAATTGGCAATTGGCAGTCCTTTTGTTATTGCAGCCCCACCTAGACACCCAGGTCTCACTCTGTAGCCTGGCTGACCTTGAACTTGTGATGATCTCCTCTCTACTTCTCTAGTGCTGGGATTACAGGCATATGCAACTACACTCAGCAAGACTGGTCTTTTGATTGGTTACTACCTCTGACGAGCAGTACACTTCTTGGTATATTGTGGACCAACATAATGAGATCCAGATGTCTTTAGTAAACACATCCTTCTGAGATTCCATCACATGGTGAAGCCACTGGGCAGAGGAGAAAGGAGACATGGGGAACTCCTCTGTGCAGCCAGTTCTTCCCATTTGGCCCACAGCGGCAGAGAGTGAATATCACTGCTGTCTAATGCCTATCAGAAGTCTAACGGAATTGAATTATCAGCTTCCCACCAATCCTCAAAGGTGTTTCTGGTTTTCTCACAGCAACCATCAAAGTAACGGATGCCTCTGGTTTCAAAGAGCACATTAGATCAAAGGCTAGATTACTTTTAAAATGTGATCATTTTTCTAGCAATAGCTCTCCTTGGCCATTGATGAGTGATACTCTGGGTGGTTATTTGGTTGAGTTTAGCATAGACTCGAGCAGTAGCTGAGGTAGATAATGGAAATGGGAGTTAGAGTACTTCTTAGACTGTAATTAAATAGAACATAGATTATCAGGCTGCAGAAAGACTCTCCTGCCTGTGAGATACTCACTGTCATCTGAAGGGCCAGAGTCATAGGATTCTTTCTCAGTCTCTTATTCATTCATTCATTCATTCATTCATTCATTCATGTATTTATTTAGTGATGCTTGGGATGGGACGCAGGGTATTTCACATTCTAGACAAGTCTTCTGCCTTGGAGCCGCATCCTCAGCCCTTCTTTCTCAGTACTTTTGCAGGAAAAATAAGAACTCTTCAGGGAAGGGTGGCTTTCACGCTTGGCTGGCTTTCTGTGACTCCTGTTATAAAGCAGAGTAACTCAGGGTTAAAAACTCGAGCCCTGGAATCTAAAACTAGACTCTAAATTGGCTCTGCCACTGGGCACCTACAGGACCTGGTGACGGCTGAGACAGTTCTTAGCCTCTGCCATTGCCATTGGTATTGACTACAGATGTTCAGTTTCCCGCTCCTGGCAACCAGAAGGTATGGTGCCCTCGGTCCTGGCTTGGGTGTCTAGTTCTAATCAAAGACTTGTGAGCAAGTATATTCTATGTGTGTTGAAGATAATGTATTCTGAATACCTGGTAGGCATTCTTACCGTCTTAGTGGTGGCAATGATATTACAGCATGTCCTAACTCTATCTAACAATACATCTACTGCTACCAAAGCCATTGCTAGTCCCGTGTCTTTGAGAAACTCAGTTACCCTTGAAATGCCATCATACCATGTGGAACTCGAGGAAAGGAAGTTATAGCTGAAGTTTCTGTCTTTAAAATTATGTGAACCCAATAAGGACTGACTCAGAGAATTCATCCCAAGATATTTCTATTAGTTACAGAATTAAACTATGTCAATCGTACATGCTAGCCTCTCCCCTTCTCTAGCTACTCCACCTCCTAGAACAAAAAGATCTATATCCTTGTTACAAATGTTCCTAGATCCTGTTGTGGACATTTCTGCCTAGGAAATTACATTGGCTTGTGAATCCATGTCTATAGGTGTGTGTCCTCCTTAGCCGATCACTCCCCTGCTCTGTTTCCACCAATAGGACTGCTGCTGCCCACTGTGGTCTTTCTCCCAAAGGCATTCCTGCCTGAACTTCCCAATGACTGGTTTGTGTTGACATTTTAGGGTGAACCTTAGGAAACTGCCATTTCCTCAGAGTCAAATCTAATAGTTTTTTATGGCATAAATTTACTTTGAGAAAGAGGAGAAACCTCATCACCCATCATGTTCATGTTGGTATCCTCCTATTCATGACCCGAATCCCTTCTCTTCCTTTCTTTATTCAGTAAAGGTTTGTGCCTACAGAACACGCTGTGATGTCCTCACACCCAGTAGACACTGAGGTTGTTTCCCAGCTGACCCAGGTTTTCCCTGACGCCTGTTATTAACACTTATGTTTTACACACTGGGACTATTTGAAAAAGGCTTCCTTTCTTACAAACATGCAAGAAAACAACTAACACCTCTTCTCTTCAACCTCTTTCAGATCGAGGACATCATTACAAAGATGCAAGATGACAAGACAGGGGGTGTGCCCATCAGAACAGTTAAGAGCTTTCTCTCCAAAATCCCCAGTGTCGTCACAGGTAACATATCCTTAGAAGGTGTCAGTGACAACCAGAATGACTATTAAAGACTTATGTGATTTAAATAGTGATCCATATCAATGGGTGTCTAGGGATCCGAAGAGTAACATGAAAACGTCTATGAGGATCTTGACTCAAAGCCCCTCTTCGTCTTGGTTTTTAGTAAAAGCCTACACTTTGCACATCATTAAGAAGCACTGTAGTGTTATGAGCCTTTCAAGCATGTGTAGCTACTGCCTCTGGGGGTAGATGAACTGACAGGTTAGCAGTGTGGCCTGTGGCTATAAACAAATGCAAACGTGCTCATAAACATTAAGCAGGCTTCATTTTGTTGGGGCTTGTTTGTTTGCCAGTTTCATTCGGAACGTGACTGTACTATATAATTCAGGCTGACCTTGAAATTATGATCTTCATGCCTCTGTCTCCCAGTGCTAGGATAACAGGTATGTACCATCATGCCTAGCTCCATTTAAGCACATTTATAGGAAAGTTTTGTGTCTTAAGAAATGCTCAAATTCTATAAAATGCTTTTACTAAGTTTTTTAATCTACTGTGCTCCAACTCCTTTTAAAAAGGAATTTTAAAATATTGCTCTGCATTCTGTTACTTTTTTGTGGTTCAATATAGTCAAGCTTATTTCTTTAAAAATTAAGACTTTTTATTTTTTTAACTGTGTGTGCACACATGCATACATACACAAGTAGAGGTGTCCATTAGAGCCAGAAGAAGTCGTGAACTGCCCTGCAGCTGGGGTTGCTGGCGGTTGTGAGCCTCCCAGTGTGGGTGTGGGAACTGAACTCAGGCCCTCAGCCGAAACAGCATTGAACTCTCAACTGCTGAGTTGCCTTTCCAGCCCTCTCTTAAAATCTTTATTTTAAAATATGTTAGACATGCCTATAGTTACAAAAAAATCATAGAAAAGTCACATAGCATTTTGACTTATAAATAACATCAACATCTTAAAGTCCTTTTTTTTTTTTTTTTTTTTTTTTTTTTTTTTTTTTTTTTTTTGAGACAGGGTTTCTCTGTGTACCCCTGGCTGCCCTGGAACTCACTCTATAGATCAGGCTGGCCTCGAACTCAGAAATCCACCTGCCTCTGCCTCCCAAGTGCTTGGATTAAAGGCGTGTGCCACCACTGTCTAGCAGAGTCCTCTTATTAAGTGCTAATAAATTGAATTCCCCTCCCTGTTTGTCCTCTATTTTGGTTAAATAAGTCATTGTTTTTCTTCATAGCTTTCTTATGGATTGTATATCCCTTGCTATCCAAACAAATAAGTAAATGGACTTAGGCAAAAGTTTTGGTGGTTCTTTTATTTCCAAAATGTAGCTATTTGCTTTCTAAAATTGAGGAGCCATCAGCATGAGGTATCTGTCATGAACCATGATAGCTAGAATGACAACTTAAAATATTCGGGTGATGCTGGTATGACATGGGGGAGTTGGAGCTTTTTCTTCTTGTTGATGGGAGTGTGAAATGTTGCAGCTACTCTGAATGGAGTTTGGCAGTTTCTTAGAGATGTAGACATTGCTTATGCCTCCTGTGTATTTACTCACTAGATCTGAAAACATGTCTTTGTGAGAGGTTTTCCCCTTTTAGAGCAAGTTGATTTTGAACTTGCTATGTACTCTAGGCTTGCCTTGAACTCTTGTCTCAACCTCCCAAATATTAGATTTACAAATGTGTGCCATCATACCTGAAAATAGATGCATCAAAGAAACAACAAAGATAAAGAAACAAACAAACAAAGATATCTTATATTGTTGTAAGCTGTATCAGGTAGAGGAGATTCCTTGGCTCAGTATATAGGCTTATGGAAGTTGTGAGCTTGAGAAAATACATCCAAGAATAGTGTTGGTCAGGCTAGAGTTGAGGTTGGGAAGAGCATCGGATGGTTCTGTCTAGGACAAAGTTTGAAATGAGGGATAGAATATCTGGAGACATTTTATAGAGAATGTATAAATGGAGGAGTCATGATGTCCAGGGACTTGACAGGATGCTACAACTTCCATGTATTTATCTATAAGGTACTTCCTACCTAGTTAAGAGATAACCTGCTGGCCCACACCTTCTGTGACTTTGAGTTTAAAGTTTCCCCCATTGAGATATCAAGGAAATTTTTTTCACTCCTCCTATTAGGAACTCCTAAGTAAATTCTTAGATAATCCTTGGGTAAAGTTGATAAAGAAATGCCTGCTACTCCATCTGTGTCTAGCTAGGTTGGGATTGGGAAGGCCCCAAAGGTAATATACTGAAATAAGAGATGGGCATATTTAGGAGAAGAAGAAAGGCAAACTATTCTAACACAATTGCATTCTTAAAAGATGAGAAATGAGGAACTGCAAGGGTGAGACTTAGCAAACAAATGTTCCTGTGAGGGAAATGGATGGGCAAGGGAGAGCAAAGTCAAGGACAAAGAAGAATCCATTATCAGATTATCACCAAGACACATCCACTTAGCAAGCCTCATTTGCAAGAAGCACAGAGCCATGCCTTAGCAGCTCCCCATGCAGAGGTGTAGATTCTAAGCACAATGTCCACAGAAGGTCACTTCAATGTCACTCCAACTCCCTCCTCTCTGGATAGCAGATGAGTCTCCTCAGATCTCCTTTCCTGAATAGTAACTGGGTCACAAAGATGATAATTGAAGCAAGAGGCAAGTTTCCCAAGTTCCCAGTTTCCAACCCTATCTACTCTCCACCTGTCCAGCGGGAGACAGACAGATCCTGGGCAGCATGCCTGCCAACTCCATGAAAGCGGCCATATCACACAGCCTTGCCCAGCTGCCACTGACAGCCATTCCAAGATAATTCCCCAATGCCTGAATGTCCAAAAGAATTTTCCAGCAAATCTGAAGATTAATCTCCTCCAAGCTAACCTCAGAAATCCAATTCCTAGCATATAGGAGCCCTAAGAGACATCTAATCTCACTTGGTTTTACAGGCAGGAAATCTGAGTCCCATGATATGATGCAGTATGTTAAAAAAAAAAAAAAAAACCTATAGAGACAGAACCCAAACTTGAATTTGGATTCCTTACCCATTACAAACCACTCATACACAAAATTGTAGACTCTTAAGTTGCAACATTCCCTTAAATGCCTTATGCATTTCTCTAAACAAGAGAATCACTTGTGTGGCTTCTTAAAGATACAGTCCCCGGGCACCCTCTTGGGCTTGGACTCAGAAATCTCTGTTTTCAGCAGCTTCCCAGGTTGTCTCTACAGCCTGTCTGTATTTGGAAGCCTAATAATCCCTGCCAAGTTCTCCGAGATCCTGCTTTAATAACCTCCAATGATGAATGTTCTCATCTCTCATCCCAGCCTCAGACAACGTTGACCTTTGAAAACTTCTCCCTTATAATGAATTGAAAGTTCCTTGCCTCCCTGTTGCTTCAAGTCATTCATCTCCATTCTACCTCCCTCTCCTAATCAAAGAAAAGAAGTCTGGGTTTGATTAAAATTATACTCAGTTTGCTCTCCTTTTACTGTACAAAAAAATTTCAGAAAATATTCCAGGTATACACATATGTTTATTTAAAACATCCCAGCATGATTTGCCCATGTGCATTTCTATCTTTGTCTTAGCCCACAAATTCATTCACTGAGCTTGATGGCAATGTGAACATTTTATGGCTTTTCTACTGCATTTATTGGTAAGAGGTTTTGGAGAGAGTGTGCAGGGCTGCAAACTGCCTCTGTGACTTTGAGCTAACCACCAGCTTCTTTGGGCCTCTGTTTTCTCATCTGGATTAAGTGTTGTCTAAGGTCCTTCTCACTCTTGCCTTCCATGGCTCCACTGGCAGCCTGGACTGAAGAAAGTATGGAGCCTCTTCCTGCCAAGTCTAGGAACGACGACGGTGCATAAGCCAGTCTGAGTTCCACTTTTACTGCCCCGACCAATGTGACTTGGCTATCACACCTTCTCTTTCACGGTTGTACTTTTTTATTTTCTGCTTAAAGAAGTTCATTTTAGTAACAACATCCTGAAATATGTCAAGTTGTAATTGTGGAAGGAAAAAAGCAGAGCTCTGATGTTCTTGCCCTTCATGTCATTAAAATCTGGCTCTAAATGTCACATTAATTCATCTCTCCACATTTTCCCTTGTTTGATTTTTCCTTTCTCTTATGAAAAGAAATCCTAAGTTGAATGAAGGACAGCTCATTTATTAAAAGTGAAAATATATCATATAACCCGCTAATTGTGTTCTAAAGCTTATTTTTTTAAAACATCTCTACATACACACACACACAAAATGTTTTACAGTGAGATAAAAATGAAATCCAGATAAGTTGTCATTGACTCTGAGATAATGAGCCTGTTTTAAAGGAAGGACCAAAACACTAGTGTGGGCACTGGTCCCTGAGCACAATGGCTACCAACTTCCTTAAGTTGGCTGTCCTTTCTAGACACTATAAAGAGTTGCATGGAGGAAGACTAACAAAAGTATTTTATATAAAACTTAGGGTACAACTCATAACTACTCTCTCTGCTCCTAAGACATCATTTTCTAGACGCAAGAGCATCTTCCGCTCAGTATCTTCTACAGCATTCTGCCCTGCATATTCCTCAGGTATATGTCCTTGGAGTGCTATTCTAACTGAAAATTAATAATAAATAGAAACACATGTTGAGCTTAAAATAGCTAACTTCTGTTGACTATTAATAGTACATAGAACCTTCTTACCTTTACGCTTGCATGTGTAAATGTACTGCTAAGATGGACAGTGGGGGCAGTGGGAATAAGGCATTCTTCAGGGTCCATTTTCTATTACTGAACTGGATAGCTAAGATTGGATGGTTATAAAGGACAACAATCGTTATTCTGACTCACAGATGGCGGCTGGAGTCTAGGTGCTTGGTGCTACAATCTGGGCAGCTTCTGGTGAGGGCCTCCTTAGCTTCAGGTCATGAGGGAAAATAGAAAAGTAGATATGTCAGAAAGAGTAAAAGGAGCCAAATTCACACCACAAACAACCCATTGCAGGGGAAGGCATTAATCCTTCCCCTCCTGACTGAAGCTCCACCTCATACCCGCCGCTGCAGCTAGGGAGCATGTTTCCCCAGTAGAACTTTAGGTTGGAGCAAAACAACCAACCAACCAAACAAACAACATGCATCTAAACTGTATCTGATTTTCTAAACAATCCTTCCAGGATCAAAATGTTTCTTCCCAATAAACAAAGTGAGGAGGGCTCCTGCAGAAATACTGGGAATGATCATGGGTCATACAGAAAGTGGGGATTGACCCCCCATTCCTGGCTGGATTCTTATTGAACTGTTGAACCCATAACCCTTCCTTCCCTCTGAATAATAATAATAATAATAATAATATCCATCAGATACATCTGGGAGTTTGTGGGTTTGCTTCCTAAACCAGAGACCTATGGAGTCTATTCACCAATGACTAAATATGGTCCACAAAGTGACATGATGTGCCAGAACCCCTGTGACTCTTGGGATCAGACAGAGTGGAAAGATGAAGGGCTGTCTCACCAAGAAGTCCTTGAAATGGGGCTGGTAGATGGGAAAGAAGTTAAGATGTAAATAGAATGTGGATTTTTAAACTGGAAGAGTGTACAATTAGATAAAAAGCTAATGATTTGGACCATGGTGTCATTCAACAGTAGAGACAGAGATTGGACTTTTTATAAAAACAGTTTTTGAGGAAAATAATGAGGAAAAAGGAAAATCACTTCATGGCAGGGTCTGAGTTTACACAGTCTCAAGTGACAACAGGAGGCTTGGATTTCTGTGCTTAGTCACAGGACCATCTAGATGTCACAATGACACTTCTTGGTACAGCTCGCTGAAGCAGTTACCATGTAGAGGACATTTCTACAGGCCATGAACCAGAAAGCAAGAATCTAGTAGGTGAGCTGGCACAAGGAGTAGCTTTTCTCACAGAACATCTATCTGCCTGGCAAAGGTCTACATTTTTAAAACGTGTGTGAGTGTGTATTTGTGTGTGTGTGTGTGTGTGTTGTGAGAGAGAGAGAGAGACAAAGACAGAGAGACTGAGACAGACAGAAATAGGCACAGAGAGAGAGAGAGAGCAAGGGAAGAAGAGAGAGAGAGAGAGAGAGAGAGAGAGAGAGAGAGAGAGAGAGAGAGCTTGTGTTGTATATAAATGAGAAAGTGTGCCGCGGGCCGGGTCAGTCGAGGGTCCCTCAACCCGTGGGAGAAATCGAGGTCCCGGTAATCAGGCCAGCAAGGAGTTGGCGGATGACACATAGACACGGATACAAGGGAGTGTTGAATCTGAGTGTATTCTCAAAGTAGGCATCAGACTTTTATGGTCATTACAAAAAAAAAAGAAAAGTCAGGCGGCATAGCAAAACATAATGGTCAAGGTACATCAAGGTCATCTGAAGCACAATGGTTCTATAGAAAAGTATATACATGTAAATTGACAGGAACAGTGGTTGCAACTGAAAGAAAGTCAGCTTTATCTAAGGTCATCTTAATCTTAGAAGCCAGGTGCAAAGACTTTCCATTCCAGTCTATTGTATAGTATAGCCCAATGGTCCTTAGTAAACACCCAACTATGCCAATCTTCTGGGCTAGCAGAGATATGCCCCAGGGGTCCCATTCTTGCTAACCTTACCAAGAACAATACAATAATCTAATTCCTGGGAGTGACTCAGCTGCAATTCTAATGTGGCCTGCCATATGTGACTGTAATGAGGATTCTTAGTTGAACTTGCCCTGGGATAATTAACTCTTATTTAGTAAACTCCAATGTCGGACCTCCTTCACTATCTCCCTAACAATGCTGGAAGCAATTAGTCTGAATGGGTAACATTTTTTACGAAATTCCAAGCCGAGGTTCAGCATAGACTAGGATGTTGGAACATTTGTGGAGGACAGAAAGCAGCGTCCAATTTAGCTTAGCTATTAGCAAATCATTCCTTGGGGGCACCTCTATACCTAATACAGAAAGAAAGCACATGAGACCCTCCATCGACTATCACAAGGACAAATCTAGCCCACTTCCGAGTTAGGGAATGGCAAAAGGGCTCCAGGAGACTAACTTTTCGCCTCAAGAACTGCTGTCATACAGACTCCACTGCAGTGGGTGTGGCAAAAGACATTTATAGTAACAGAAATGTCTAGAAGCCTTTGTGAGGGGGAGGTGGTAGGGAAATGGTGTTGACTTCAGCTAGGGACAGAACAGGTAGGAGAAGACAATGAAAAGTCTCCCTGGATTATTCATAATCCTGAATTCTGGTCTCCTCTTGCTAGTTTATCCCACTAAACCTCTTGCAGCCCTGAACTCCAAATAAATAATTTCAAGTCTCTCTGGTATAGCCTTAGGTAATGAAAGACCCCCAGAACTGGGGAGATCCTTACTCAAGTTTCGGGATGACACGACCACCCAATGACTCACGAGAGACCGAACTTGCTGCAATCACATGAGGTTTATTGGGGATACAGGTACCGGGGGTTGATCTCGTGACCTTGCCAGTCAGAGGAGTTCGACCCGGAACACAAGAAGTATAGGGTATTTAAGGGAAGCTGGGGACAGAGGGAAAGTTACCAAGGAAATAAAACATAAAAACAGTGGAAAATTTCAGAGGGACCTGACCCAACGTATTCAGTTAGGGAGGGGAACACATTCATTCTAGGAATGTAATCTTCATCTACTGGTTGACATGGTGGAGAGTCTCATAAACCACTAGACCATCATTCTTAGTTCTGCCCTCATTGTGGATCATTCAGGAGGGGCAGGTATCGGGAACCAGAGCCCTGAGGCTCTGGGTTCCTGGAACTGGCTATTTTATATTTCTGGTTGGCTACAGTGGCCCTCCATGTCCTTTTAGGTAAAGGTTATACACCATACATTTGTATTAAATGCCCTCATTTTAAATTCTAAGATTCTCCAGCCTTTCAGTACCAGAAATGAGCACATCTCATTCTGGAGGAAGATGCTTCGTTTAGAAGAATTGTATTCATTCATTCATTCATTCATTCATTGTGTGTGTGTGTGTGTGTGTGTGTGTGTGTGTGTTTAAGCATGTGTGCTTTGGTATGTATGGAGGTCAGAGGACAACTTTCAGGGGTTGATCCTCTCTTTCCATGTTGTCACGGCAGGGTCTTTTCCATGTTCTGCTGCTGTCTATGTGGCACGTTCCAGGCTAACTGGCCTCATGTAAGGTTGCAGGCGATTCTCCTCTCTGTGCCTCCCATCTTGTAGCAGGAGAGCTGAGACTGCAGACATGTGCCACTGCATCAGGGATTTTACAAGGACTCAAAGGATTAAACTTGGGTTGTCAAAATTTCATGGCTAGTACTTTACCCAATCTCTCTGGCCCCTAGTGGAAAACATTTTAAGTAATGATTTTCATTTTAAGTAAAGGTTTCCATAAGAATAAATAATCTTGGAAGCATGAAAAAAACAATATGAGTGAAAATCAAGAATTATGTTGGAGTTTAAGATTGTATAATCGATTGCAATTACATTTAGATTATAAAAGAATGATTAGATCCTGTCATAGGAAACCACCATCCTTGGGGATCAAAACTAATAAATATCTATGATTTTATATATTTAATCTAATTTTTAGAAAGATATAAGAGGTTTTTAGAAGTCTTTTAAATGATAGAAGATGAAGTAGTCCTCCATCCAAGAACTAGCCAGGTCTGACCTTGCTTAGCCTCTGAGACCAGACCAGAATCTGGGGCACATTCAGGTTGGTATGACCATTGACAAAGATGAACTAGTCTCCAAATGGACTAGAAAGTCTAATAAGGAGCCAAAGGAATATCTAGAAATGAAAAGTACAGTAGTTGACATTAGAAAGTGAACAGAAATGTCCAACTGCATAGCTAAGAAGTGACATTTTGACATAGCTAAAAAGAGGATTGACAAACAGAAGACAGCATAGATGAAAGTACTCAGGATGTGACCTGCAAAGGCAGTTTCAGGTGGTGCCTGAACAGGGACCTGAAATAAAGGGTCAGAATTGCAAGAAAAATAACAAAACCAAGTCAAATATTTCAATCAAGGTTCCACTTTACTCAGGGAGGCCAAGATTTTTATAGTCACACAAAAATAGAAAGCAAATCTCAAGGTTCCAAGATGTTTGCATAACAAAAACACTGCAGTTTGGGTCAGGCACCAAAGTCCCCAGAGACTCAAAAGTCTTTAGGCAGTAGGTGTTTTCGCATCTCAGTGGGTGGACTTCCAAGTGGCTACTTAAAAAAAAAAACAAAAAACAAAAAACAAAACAACAACAACAACAACAACAAAAAACTAACAGTCTACAGAGAGTTTTTGTTTTAGCTCTCCAGGTGGAGATAATAGGTTCTAGGCAGAGACTGTCAAAATGTCCACTGGCTTAGCTAAAGTGGGTGGTAACAACAAATGGAAGACAGCATAGATGAGAAAGTACTCAGGATGCGACCTGCAGAGACAGAAACAACTAACACAAAGAGGCGAAAATCTTGGACTCAAAAAGTGATACATTGTATCCCATAATCAATTTTTTTAAGAAGGAAATAATAGAGAATTTAGAAGACCCATTCTTCTCAGACTATCTCTTCTTTCTCATGTTAAGTGGCAAACGCAAAGAAGGTAAAAAAGAAAGAAATTCTTTTCTAGCTAGTGGCATCAACTTGTGGAACATGGAACAGCACAAGAAGATCTTCAAAATGACTAGAAAGAAAAGCAGACTGCCTACACGTTTAAAACTTACATAGATGATTTCTGTGTAAAGATGGAAGCTACACCACATTACAGAGTAAGAAGATCTTCAAATTCCTTAGTGAAAGCAACAACTAGGAATGCTATACGTAACAAAACTGTCTTTTAGCAACAGCAGCAACAACAAGCTATTATTCGGCCGGCCACTGGTGGTGGCGCATGCCTTTAATCCCAGCACTTGGAAGGCAGAGGCAGGCGGATTTCTGAGTTCGAGGCCAGCCTGGTCTACAGAGTGAGTTCCAGGACAGCCAGGGCTACACAGAGAAACCTTGTCTCACAAAAACAAAAACAAAAACAAAAACCAACAACAACAACAAAAAAAAAACCCAAAAAAACCCAAAACAAGTTATTATTCAAGAAACAGAAGCAGCCTATCTTTCTACATGCCATATTTCAGAAATACTGTGAAGTAAAGGCATACAAGTTGGGAGGAGTTGATTGATGGGTTGGCATGTTTTAGGCCGACACTATCCAGGATAATAGCCAATGCCCATCTATATATGTCTTTTAAAATTAATCAAATCAAATATTAAAAATCCAGATTTTAATACTTTTCAGACATTGATAAAAATCAAGAACTTCTGTTGGGGGTTGTTCTAGTGCTGCTATGTATTCAAATGCTAAATACTGGCCCCTCAAGATCTGGTTGCCCCAGACAAGTAGATATTCACATATACCAAGTGATTCATGCTATGTAAACGTCCCTCCCCAATTTAAAACTATTAGTTAAATAAAGGTGGCTACAGCAAATTATTGAGAATAGAAAAGATGGACTTTCAGTTACTGGACTGGGGGTTGCAGGTAGGGACCATGGGAAGAAGGAGAGAGTGAAGGAGGAAGAAGACAGAGAGAACAGGAGATCTCCATTAGAGTGATGGACCAGGAGCACATGCCCGAGTGGAATGCACCCCTAGAACAGACTGATGGAGCCGAAGTAACCTGGGCAAGATTCAAACAGCAAACATTTGGGAAGCACAGCTGGGAATTAACAGTCTAGCAAACAGAAGCATAGATTAGGAGTAATCCCCCAGTATTTATGCAAAAGCTGACAATCCATAGACTCTGACTCGATTATTGGGGCTGTTTGGGTTATATTAATAACTAATAGAGCTTATTAAATGATAAACTTCTGTTTATCATAAAATATCATTTTTAAAAAACCTAAAGCAATCACAGACTTGGAAAAGACATTCATAACCTGGTAAAACAAAACATTAGGAACATAGGAAATACTCCTATAAATTGAGATATTAACAGAATCATAGGAAAGTGGACAAAAATCACAGGCAAATATATTATAGAAGAAGAAATGTAACTCACCATTAAACCATTAAACGTACCACTTATCTAATGGCATCAATCGTCTCAGAAATGCAAACTGAACCTATTGAAAGACACCATTTCAACTTGCCAAATTGAAAAAACTCAACATCTTTGACTGTGCCAAGTACACACCGTGTATGAGAGAAATACTAATCTGGAACTAAGAGAGTGTGAATTGGCAACCCTCATTAGACACAACGTGGTGACAGTAGCTGTTCATGTTGAACTCATAAATATTCATGAGTTCTTGTTTTCACTTCTAGGGACATGTTATGGCCCAGGGAAGCCTTTGAGCAAGTATTCAGAGACACTTTTAACCCCACTCTCTGTGTCAGCAACATCTGGGGTAATCTGGGCATGGCTGTTGGCTGTGGACAGAAAAGGAAAAAATGCACAGGCAAAGAGCACAGTCATGAAGGCCAAGATCTATCTACTCCTTAGTGGGATACGACCCAGAAACAAAGTAGGAAGTGATAAATAAGATGCACCATGAGATACCATGAGATGACATGCATGAGATTCAAAAGTAGACAGAATTAAGTAATATGATACTTAAGGAGTCTCATGTATCTGTCTGAGAAGTAGAAATGAAAACTTGTACGAGTGCTTTTTCTTATTGGAAAAGCAGAAAAATAATAAGGTGCAGATGCAGAGGTATCTAGACTTTTTCTGGAAGATCAGAACATAGTGGTCATTTTATTATAATTTTAAAATGTCTGTACTTAAATTTTTTGTATACACTGATGTATTTCACAATAAAATTGGTTTTCAGGATTCTATGGCTTAGAACCTACAGACTTGTCCAAGTTGTCTGTACATGGCTGCATGTACTCAGGTGTGGCCACATGAACACAGGTGTGGTCACATGAACACAGGTGTGGTCACATGAACACAGGTGTGGTCACATATACACAGGTGTGGCCACATGAACACAGGTGTGGTCACATGAACGCAGGTGTGGTCACATGAACACAGGTGTGGTCACATATACACAGGTGTGGTCACATGTACACAGGAGTGGCCACATGAACACAGGTGTGGTCACATGTACACAGGTATGGCCACATGTACACAGGTATGGCACACTGTACACAGATGTGGTCACATATACATGAATACATATACATTATATATTCATTATACATTATATATATTCATTATACTATATATATATATGTACATATATATATGTATATATATATATATATATATATATATATGGCAGATTTATTAGAATGGTAGGTCTAGGAATCCTGTCATTGTTCAGTCCATGAGGCTGGATGTTTCTGCTGGTCTTCAGTTTATCCCCAAATCCCAAATAAGTAAGCTCTTATGCCAGTGAAGCAACGGACTTACCGGGAGAGCAAGGGCAAGCAGGCCGAGAGAGACAAGCTTTCTTCTTCCATGTTCTTTATACAGGCTGTCAGCAGAAAGTCTGACCCAGATTAAAGGTAGATCTTTACATCTTAAAAATCCAAATTAGAAGTGTGTCTTCCCCACTTCAAGTGATTTAATTAAGAAAAAAAAACAAAGTCCCTTACTGGTACACTCAGTCATTTGGGTTTTAGTTGATTCCAGATATAATCAAGTTAACAATCAAGAACAGCATCACACATTAGCATGCCTGGATAGGCACTGGGTTATTTACCCACATGCTACACTTTTGTAAACATACATGTAATATGATCCTTCTGACTGTTCCCTAGTCATTAAGCTACTCCACTTCTTAACAGTCATAAACAGGCAATGTGGAGTATTAGTCCAGTCCCAAGGAACACTGAAGAAAAAGACAGAGAACTCCATCATCAGTACAACATTCTCTCACCTAAAGCTCATGCTTTGTCCTTTTCAAGGGGGGATGGATCCTCTAAGGGCAAACCAAGGCAGAGCTGTGGGGGCTACACCACACATGCAGGCATTAAAGGGAGAGGGAGGGAGAATCTTTAGAGAATTAAGAATTCTAATAACAGAACTTTGCAAAAGTTCATCCACTTTATGTTGTCACCACAAGGTTCTAAACAACTGTGGTTTAAATGGTTTAAATATGGTTCAAATATTCCTCCCTCCCAAGTTATTTTGACCTAAGAATTCTATTTAATAAGACTATCTTCCACTTGAACACAGACTTAGATAGCCCACGCACAGTTCTGTAAGGTCTCCCAACATCTCAGTAAGGTGCACTCCTACTGGTTTGGGATTGGACACAATCCTGTCTCAAGCCTTAGTACCAGCTTTAAACAATAAGTTAAACCCTGAGTACTGTGTTGTAAAGAGGAAGAAACAGGAGAGGGGATGAGGCAGAGCGTCCATCCAACATGGCTGATCCTGAAGGCCTGGGAGAGAATCCTCCCCTCATCAACACACCGAGGGCAAACAATTCTGGTGAGACAAATGGATGGCAGTCCCTTGATGAGCTGACCTTTAACTAGCAACACAGGCAAAACCTGTTCTCAATTGGATGCATTTGGGCTGTGAATAAACATGGTTGCATGACCACAAGCAAGAAGGGTAGGAGGCTCTTTCTGCACTTGGGCCAAAGCATAGGATCATTCCCCTGCAGACAGCCTTGTTTCTACCTGGTCATGCCACCTGAGTCACCGCTGTCATCTTTACCTGAGTATTTACTGGCTGTCTGCTTTGGCCACTTCACTTTACCCTTGTCATACCTTAGTTTCCTCATAAATTAGAGCTGTTAGTGAGAGGCTGGAGAATCTTAGAATTTAAAATGAGATACCCCTTACTCCTCGTGCTCGTGGTTGAACCCCTCTGGCCTGCCAGGCTATGAGTTCCACCCCAGATCTGGAATAAACCTCATGTGATTACAGCAAGTTCAGTCTCTCGTGAGTCATTGGGTAGTAGAGTCATCCTGAGACTTGAGTAAGGATCTCCCCAGTTCTGGGGGTCTTTCATTAGTAACAATAGTATTCAGTTGATGTGGTTGTTGAGAAGATTAAACGAATTCATGTGGTTCGTGTTGGTTGTCACTTTAACAAGAGCAAGAATCACCTAGAGACAAGGCTTCGGGGGTGCCTGTGAGGGACAATCTAGATTAGGTGAAGGGAGATTAGAAGGCTCACCTGACTGTGGGCAGCCCATTCCACAGGCTGTGGACTTCGGAATACAAAGGAGAAAGCCAGCAGGGCACCAGCTTCCACCTTTTCTGCTTCCTGACTTTGGATACATGAGAACTGCTAATCCAAAATAAATCCTTCCCCTGCCTTTTGCTGGGATATTTTATCACAGCACCAGGAAAACTGATGAGTACATTCCCTGTGGTTTGTGTGTTGTGTTGTGTGCTCACTATTTCTTCACATAGAGTGTTTAACTTACCCTTCTTTCCTGTGAGAAATACTGCTGATTGTCTCTGGCCATCTGCTCAACTCATTAATTCTGTTCCTACAACATGCTGGGAATAAGACTGTGGGGCTGGGGAGCAGAGATGCTCGACTATCTGGCTCCCTGTATTTCTTTTGAAGGAAGGCAATAATTGTCTCTGTTTTGGATGTCCAAGCCTTTTGTTCTATAGATGGCATGGCAGGTCCCCTCGGGGGTGTCTTCTCCTTCAGCTTTCTTTCCTTCTTTCCTTTGTCACGGCTTTGCCAGGAGCCCTCAGAGATTAAAGTCCGTTTGAGACTCCAAGGTGAAGGCCTGAGCTTTAGTCTTTTGCTTGTTACTGGTCACCGCTCCAAAGTGACCATACAAGTGTAAATACAGGGCACCCTGACTGCTCCTTGGAGTGAAGGCTGCCTGGAGGAGGCAAGGGTGAAGGGTGGGAATCACCTAGAGAAATCATTAAAATCAAAAGATAAAGTTGTATCTCCCATGATCCATGATCCAAATCCCAGGTCTCAGAACACAGTCTGGGAACATTTGGTAACTGGTTGTTATAAATAGGAATATCCTGAGTGGTATAATTATTCACTTCTCAAGAGCCATATTAATTATGCTTGGCTATTTGTTTCTTCAGTCATTCAGACACAAAATGTTTATCAAGACTTAGGGGAAAACCACAATAAAACCATTCAGCTAGCTCATATTCAAGTTGAAATGCTTTTTTCTATATTAATGAAGGTAAAGGCTATCTCAAGTGGGCAAAACTGTTAGAGCTAATTAATGAGTCTGTTGAGTTAATTTTCATAAATTCTTTGAATTCCATTGCATATCCCCAAATTAAAAGTCAAAGCTAGAATTAAAATTAAATTAAAATTAAAAGTCAAGCTAGAATTTAAAGCCAGGGTCCAAGGATAGCACACACTTGTAGAGTGTAGGACTCAGCATATTGTAGGAAAATGAAAAAGTCCTTAAGACAACAAATCAACCCTGAATTGAGGAATGAAACAAAAGGGTAGAAAGAGCCATAGTTCTTGGGAGCAGCTTTTCACAGGAGCCACAATGGAGTCTACAGATGGCCCTGCTGACCGATCTGTTGGCAAGAAGGAAGGATATAGTGTCGTAGTTTTCATTGTAAATCTTAATTCTCTTGGAAGAAAAATGTGATATAAGGCTGCCACACACCTAAGAAATGGTCTCCTCAGATCTAGAATGTTTGTGTGAAAGATGTTCAGAGGGGAAAAGACTGGGGAAGCTAGAATTAGTAGTAATTGCCTGAATTCAGCATCTACACTGGCTTCCCAGGAGTCTTTTTGCTTGTCTGAGCCAGACAGCTCAACATGACCGCTGCAGGGATGAGAAGGCCTCAGAAGCATCAGAAGAGTGGAGTTCAAGGTCCTTTGTGATCTCATCCAATGATTCATGTAGCAATAAGGAGTGTGAATTTCCACAAGTTGGCTTCATGAGCTTCCCAAGGCCTGAAAGCTGTCTCCTAGTGAGGCTGGAGCTCAAGCCAAGTGTTTCGGCTCTCATTCCAGGGCTAGGATATAGCAACCTGACCCTTCGAGATCAGTGGTTGCTCCTTTCTGTGGCTACAGACAAACATCAATCATCAATCATCTCAAGCTTCCTTCTCCAGGATTGTGTCCAGGGTTTAGGAGGCCAGGATCCCAAGCTAGACGCAGAGGCTGGCATTGAGATGTACTTTAGCAAATGCAAACACGTGGATCAGTCAACTAAAATCAGTCCCCAAAACGGTTTGCTTATATAAATTGCCCTTGGAAGGAAGCATTGCCATATCTCACACAAGTGTTAATTGTTTTTCTCTTCCACAGATCCTCACTAATTTATTCTGAAGATACTGCTACATTTCCAAATTTTACTTTTATTTTAAAGCAATTCAGACTTTGAGGAAAAAGTTGAACACTGTTTTGCTGATTGCTTCAATAGTTAAAGAATAACAGCTGTCATGTTTGAGAAGTCATTAGCAGTAATTGGCCAAGGCAAAGGGGAGTTGGCCCTGCTCTCAGAGGGCATCCAATATACATGGCTTAATAGTTTCCAGTGTATTTTGATGAAGAAAGGCATTGAGCTAACTGGGTGCTGCTTCATCCACAGTGGCTGGGTGAACTTCCCTCCTCCAGGAGGCCAGATGTTAATTCTCCAACTCCTTTATCCCTCAGCCCTTTTTCATCCTCTGATCCTTTTCCACCATGTCCTCCATCTGTCTGGTGTCTTTAATTATTCACTTATCGAGCTAATATTTCCTGTGCCAAGAAGAAATGTTAACAGCTACTGAGGAAGGTGCCAGATACAGGGAGAACAAGTCAAGGGTAACCGCAGGAAACCTTAGGGATGAAATCACACACTTAGTGAATGCCTGGTGGTGTTCAGGGATGAGGTGCATTTGATTAAGAGAGAAGACAGGGCTGACCAGTAAGCCAAGACAGGACACATGTGTTGGGGCTCACCAGGAGAGATGGCTGAAAGCAGACATCTAGGCCAAGGGGACATGTTATGGTTTGGGTTTCAAGTGTCTCCCACTGGGTCACGATTTGAAGGCTTAGTCTTTAGCTGGTAGTATTGTTTTTAAAGGCTGTGGAACATTTAGGAGGTGTGATTTGGCTGGTAGGAACAGGTCCCTTGGGACAGACCTTTGAAGGTGATCCCTGTCTCTGGTTCTGGTCTGCATTCCCTGCTTCCTGGCCTACACCATGTGAATAAGCCTTCCTGCCATGCTCCTGCTACCATGAGCTTGACCTTGCCTTCTCCACCATAATGGACCAAAAATAGGAACCAAAAGAAACTCTTCTTCCCGTAAGTTGCTGCTGTGACACATTTTGATCACAGCAGTGAGGAAAGCAACTCAAGCAACTCATCCAAGGTAGCATCACAAGCAAAGTCCTCCCTGTGGAAAGGACTTTGGCAGGTAGGATGAGCTAGGCTGTGGCAGAGAGAAGGCCAAAGAAACTGAGAGGAGTGAGGCCGGAGCCTGGGAGACTTGGCTCTTGGAAGCTGTGGGGGAAAACGTTGAGGCCTTCAAGTGAGGGTGATATGGCCAGGTGGGAATTTTTTAAAAGGCCACGGTATCTGTTTAAGCAGAAAAGCAGATATAGCAGTGAAAATGGGAGAGGGGAGGGGAGTGGGAGGGGACAATGAGAGGGGGAAGAGGAGAGGGAAGGGAGAGACACAGGGAGATGGGGGAGAAGGAGAAGGAGAGGGAGAGAAAAGGAGGGAGGGAGAAAGGGAAGGAAGGAGGGAGGGAAAAGAGAGAGAGAGAGAGAGAGAGAGAGAGAGAGAGAGAGAGAGAGAATATTCCCAAATCCTATCAGGCCTGGTAGACTTGAGTTATGGGAATAACACTCATGTTCTTCTATATTCCAAAGTCTCTTGAGCCAATGCACTTCATGTTGAACCGCCTTTAACCTTAGTTCCTTGTGAATATACTTCCTCCGTTAAAACCATAAATGACTTGGAGACCACTTTGTTCTCCATTCTCTGAACTCTTGCCCAGAGCCTATAACATAAAATGAGTCACACTATTCTTTTTCCCACCAGCACAGTATAACAACAAGTTTTCTGTAGAACCCTTTTGGCTCTGTTTTTACTCTTATAGATTAAAAACCCCTCAGGTCCACTTTAGAACATTTGTTCTTACAACTATATTACATGATAGTCATTTGGTCTGAATAAACACCTTCCTTACAGTGTGCCTCAGCTGGTGCCGCTGATGAGGCGTGCTTGCCCACAGGGAGTGAGCCTTGTGTTTGTGCAGGTCTTACTGTCTGCACAAGGCTGATATGACCACACAGTATTGGAGCTTGAAGTCCAAAAGGCAGGTATAAGGGCAGGTATAAATGGACAGGAGGCACAGGGAGCAAAAGGCTTGAGCTAGGGGTATAGAATGGGTGCCAAGGAGCCCTGTCAGTTACTGCTGTTCCCCATCTGCTTAGTGCCCTGCAGAGAACACTGGCTTCTATAACACACTGATAAGCACATGCCTGGGGAGGGATCCGACGAGCTACACTGGGGACAGGGGAGTAGAGTGGTGGCAGTCCTAACTTCTGCCACCACCCAGTAAGTGAGCAGCAAATAAGATAGAGCATGTGTGAGCCACAAGCTTCCCATCTGCCCTCTGGGTCTCAGTCACTGATGCAGCCCATGCTCCCCCCCACCTGGAGATATTCAGGAGAGGTGCTCTGGAGAAAGCGGTCTAGCTTAGCCATGTTGACAATGTATGGCCTCCTTAAGATCCTGGGTGCTGTGTGGGGAACAAACACGAAAACCTTCCACCTTCCTCTCCAGCAGTCTCTGTATATCATGGAATATACCTTCTCCATTCTCGCCCCACTTGTCTCAGGGAAACATGTAGAATTTCCAGACGAGCTGCCAATAGGCAAAGATTAAGCCTTGACAAGTTAGGAGTGCACTTGACAGCAATGCAGACCTTCACCACCATGAGAATCCATGGAGGTCGGAGAGTGGGCAAACCAGATAACAAGTGACAAACCTCGAAGATCATACTGCCTGCCTTACAAGCCCGGGAGACAGTGCATCTGTCTCCTCTTCTCCTTTCCCTTCCACCTGAGAGTTCCAAGCCACCGTCCCACAGGGGGACAATGTGACACATATTGGCCCCTACTTTCCTCTGGGTATTGAGAAACTGTAATTGAGCCCACTGTGAGATAGGCTGAGATATAAAATGAAATCTGGGAATCAAGGCTGTGAGTGATTGAATCCCTCTGTGGCCCTTAACCGCGGCTGCAGATCAGAAGCACATGCAGAACTTCAGGGCATGTGCACTGTCCCAGCTCCCAACAGCTTTGGAGTAGGCTCAGCATCACTAAGTGCTAAAGAATCTCAGGGATTCTAACGTGGTTTCTGGGTCCAGAATCACCTGTCTGCTCTCTAATTCTCTTGTTTTCAGAGACAGTCTAAGTTGCAGAGAAATTGGGTGCGCTGGACAGCAGCACTTACTGGGAAAGGAGCCCACATCTTCTGAGTCTTCTCTCAGATTACCACGCTCGAGGTGACAGAGAAAAGGAAACCAGATAAAGCAGGGAATGTATCGTTTAACAGAATGTTGCAGAGTGGATCTGCCCGTTGTGGAAGAGCCTTAACAGTCAACAACTACATCTCCTAAAAAAACAAACAAAAAAAAAAAATGGAGCCATCTTTGCTGCAACATGATCAGTCTAAAATAGACTGGAGCTGAGAGCTCCTGTGACAGCACACTCTAAGAGGAAAGATAGGGGTCAATGACATGGCTCAGAAGATAAGGGTGCCAGTCACCAAACCCAACGACCTGAATTGGATCCCAGGGGCCACTAGGTAGAAGAAAAGAACTTCCATGAGTCATCCTCTGACCTGCACACACACACACACACACACACACATTTTAAATTAAAATTTAATATTAAAAAATAGGAGAGTGATTGCAAAACATAAACTTTGTAAATAAAGTAGTGTTTAACCTATAATATGCTCCTATAAATATTATGTTAGTTATTTAAAAAATTAGAATCAAATTATTGGATATTTTTGACTTGTGACAACAAAATAATATACCAGGATCTATTTTTTACTAGCTCTTTGCTTAAATTTTCCATTAAAAATGTAGTTTTCTTATGAAGGTTCTCATTTTTTTTTTCATTTTAAAATGTTCATTTTAAAGGATTCAGTAGGAGAGGGACATCGAGGAGAAGAAGGAGGGAAGGGGAGGGGAGGGGAGGAGAGGGAAGGGGAGGGGAGGGGGAGAAAAAAGAGGGATCACCCCCCCATTCACCATATATAAATTAATATATCGACATGTGCACACACATACACACACACAGTGAATGTGAAGGGGAAAGGTATATTTACAGTATTTAAAAGATTACCATAACAGGGTAACACTCTAATGTTTTTTAAGATGTATAAACATATGGTCAGCTTCATTTTAATTCTATGCAGAAATAAAACTAACTGCGGAGACACTGGAGGAGGAGCCCCTGAACCTCACATAAATATTTCTCAACAATCCAACCCTTTCTTTCCATAAAGGAGCCCTGACCGAAGTGGTCTCTAACTTCCTGCAGTAACAATCCTTTAATTTCTCCAGTGTTTCTAGTTAATGGTGTATCAAGTGATGCCTTGTGAAAATAAAAGACACTATCGCTCCATTTCTTGCCTCCCAGTGTTTCAGTGCCTCTCCTTTAATACATTCCGGCAAGCATCTTTTAGGGTCCACTCTGTACAGGGTTCACTGTACTGCTTGGGCCTGTAGCCGTAATACGTAGACAGACAAGATGAAGCGATCACCCGTGACCGTCTTTATAGGTTGGTAGAGTGCCGGACGGGGGGTGGGGGTGGGGTGAGAACGAGACTGTTTGGGTTTTTCTGCTCACTAGCCATAAGCCTTGTAATTGCTCGATATTATTTCTGTGTTTGAATTCTTTCCATGCATATATAAAAGGGGAAGTCTGGCAGACTAGAGATAACCAAGCTCACTCTTACGAAATGATTCGATGCTATAAATTCATTTCCTTCTTTGAAAATCAGCCCGACCTTCCCGTGCCTCCTTAACTTCATTTCTCCCTGGCATCCTTCTCCTCTCTGGAGGAAGCAGAGCTCTCCTTTCCATATCCACAGGGAAGACTCCTGTCTCCTTGCTTCCTGGCTGCTTCTGAGGAGCAGGCAGGAATGGAAAGGCAGCTCTGGTCTCAGCCTCGCCCTTTTGTGCAGAATCCCCAGGATGGCTGGCCCTGGAGGAGTATGACATTGTTATGGCTCTTTCTTTTGTTGTTAATGATGAAATTTTGGTTGGGTTCCTTGTTTTGATCTCATCATTACCCATTTTACTAAGTACCATTAAGCTAGGAGGATGGAGGATATAAAGATTAGTCTTTTTTATCTTTTCCTGAAACTGCCCGCAGTTTCACGAACGGGGTTCTCCTCAGCTAGGAGGGAATAAAGGACCTGAAATAGAGGGTTTGGAATGCAAAGAGAAAACACGAAGCCAAGTTGCGTCCCAATCAAGGCTCCACTTTACTGAGAATAAACCAGGGTTTTTATAGTCACAGGAGAAACTGAAAACAAGTCTCTAGGTTACACTACAAGAAAGTTCAGGTGCCAAAGTCCCCAGGTTCAGAAGATCTTCAGGCGGCTAGCTGGTTGGCGTATGCAGGTGGTGGGCGTGCTCAGGCGGCTTCTTCAAAGACAAACAGTCAACAGAGAGCATCTGTCATAGCTCCCAGGTGTTAGCCCCCAAACAGAGGCTGCCAGGAGTCCCGATGGATGACTGAAGTGAAAAGGGGATGTAACATTTTACCAACTCAAATTTTTCAAAACATTATGATGATGATGATGATAATGATGATGATGATGATGATGATGATGGTGTGTGTGTGTGTGTGTGTGTGTGTGTGTGTGTGTGTGTGTGTGTGGTATGTGCACCATCTTAAAAGCAATCTTTTGCTTCCCATCTTATCAGTTCAGTGGAGGATTCATTTTATTCTGTCTCATCAGTATCCCCAGCTACAGTGTGTTCCACTAACATGCTTCAAAGAAGATGGGAAAAAAAATCTCTATGGGTGGGAGAGGTCAGTGGGCCAGGAGCCTCATTGCTACCACAATGCCTTGATCTGGGAGGATGCTTGGTCCTTCTGAGAAATTGGCCAAGGAAGAGGGCATAGAATGTGAAGAGCTAGTCCAGGTGACTATTCAGGTCCCATCCAAATGGATGGCAGTGAGAGTTTGGGGTTTCCGAGAATGCTTAAAGAGGAAAACTATGAAAAACTATAGAAACTATAAAAACCAGAAAACTATAGAGCTAGCTTTCCCTACTTTATCTGCCACATTGGCGATTTAAAAGGCTGCAAATCATAGAGCAATGATGACAAGGGAAAATAAACATGGGTATCCTATCCAAAGCAGGCACAGAGAAGGTACGGAGTCTTGGGAAGCAGTCTGTGGTCAGTCACCGCCACAACCAACAGTTTGATTTGGAGTGACAAGAGGGACGATGTACCCGTGAAGGTCTTGGAGGAAACAGATGGTTCCCTGAAGCTATTTGAGGGTGTTTTAATTAAAAGACTATTTTAAAAGGTGTGGGTAGCAGGTAGAAGAACTAACCAGAGATGAACAAGCTGGAACCCAAACAGAATAGTTTGAGAAGGAACACATAACAAAACAACAAGAGACCCAGCATGGCTTCGGACAGAAGCAAGCTGGCTCACTGTTCTCTGCTCTGTCACCTCCTGGTTCTACTTCTTAACGGAGTCATCACCAGAAGAAAAAGGATCCAGTAGTCTGCCCATCCAAACTTGACTCCCAGGACTCAGACCCAGGGTGGAGGAGGATGGTAGTTCTGTGGAAAAACATAGAGGATGTCTCTCCTAAATGGACCAAAGGGGAAGTAAGAGCTATGGTTATAATAATTGACATTAAGAAAGATGGATTTAGTAAAGACTTTATATTTGTCTTTCCACTCAAGATAATTATCTAAATGGAAAGAAAAGCATTAACAGTTAAGAGGTGATGGCCAAATGGCCAGGACAGTTCGCCCACCTTTCACTTTACACCAGATTATGTGGGCTATGAATTTTCTGTAAGGTATGGGAGGAGGATATTCAATTTCCCAGGGGAATCTAAGCAGCATATTATTGAACCCATTGTAAAGCTCCTAAGATTAAAAAGATGCTAAACATCTCAGCTGCTTTAAGTTCAGAAGGGCCAGAAAGATGTTTGATGATTCCTCTCAAAGCCTGATGGGTAATGAAGCGACTGGCTGCCGAGTAGGATTGGGTGTGACTTGGCTGAACAGCTTGGTGAGTGCTGTCAGTGACCCCTAGGTGGCATGAGCTGAGAGGGTCACTCCTCTTTGGTTTGCTGTGAATAGCTTGAGTTATTTCCTGTTCTGTAGCCTACTGCTTTGTCCAGATGACAGTGTCCTTGGCCATACAGAAGCTTTCATTTCCATGAGGCCTCCATTTGCTAATTGTTCTTAGTGTCTTCACTAATGGTGCTCAGTTCAGAAAGTCTTTTCCTATGCCAGTGAGTTCAAGACTATTCTCCACTTTCTCTTCTATTAGATTCAGTGTATATGACCTTACGCTGAGGCCTTTGAGCCTTTGGACTTGAGTTTTGTCCAGGGTTGTAAGTATAGATCTATTCGCATTTTTCTACATGCAGCCATCCATTTGACAGGTACCATTTGTTAAAGATGCTGTCTTTTTTATTCTGGCATGTGTTTCTGGCTTCTTTATCAAAAATCAAGTGTGCATATGTGTGGACTTCCTTTTGGATCTTCTAGTCCACTGATCAACATGCCTGTTTTTGTAACTATACCATGCTGTCTTCATTACTATAGCTCTGTAGTATAGTTTGAGATTGGGGATGGTGATACCTCCAGCAGATCTTTTATTATTCAGGATTGTTTTAGCTATTCTTTTTATTATTCTCTATGAAGTGAAGCTGAAAACTATCGTTTCGAACTCTGGAAAGAATTGCGTTGAAATTTTGATGGAGATCACATTAATTCTGTAGGTTGTTGTTAGTAGGATAGCCATTTTTACTACATTAATCCTATCAATCCACACACATATGAGATCTTTCCATCTTCTGATATCTTCTTCAACTTCTTTACAGTATCATGAACGGGAGTCCACCGGGGTGAAGACTCTATGTAGGCACCAGCTCAATTCCTCTGTGTTTCATGAGTTCTGTAGATGTTGTCTTCTGCAATAACACTTTATCATCAGTTTGTGGGGAACAACTAATAGCATTGACAGTAGCCTGCCTGGGGTTTCTCCATGGGATCCATTTGGCCAACAACTCAATTGAATGTAACTAATTCCTAGTACTGAAAGGTTCATTTGGTTACAAGAGATATTTGGGTGGACTTCTGTCTCCCCTGTTATTTGGCAATTTCATTTAGATCAACTTCATATATGTATCTATATTAAGACACTTCTGCTGTATTGTTTCCAAATGACCCCTCAATGACACTTAGTTTTAGCTACCTCCTCCATATTCCTTCCCTTGCATCCCTCATCCTTGCCCATATCTATGCAATGAAATATTATTCAGCCATAAAGGAAATGAAATCATGAAGTGGGTGAACCTAGAAAAAAATCATCCTGAGATAGCCCAGAAAGACAAATATGCTATGCATCTGCTTATATGTAGATATTAGCTATTAAGTCATAGACAAGCATGCTACAAGCTTGCTTACTCTAGACCTAACCACAGAGGTCTTGGTCTAGAGTAAGGGACTAAGCAGGAAGGGCGGGCCAATCTAGGAAGGGGAAATCAAATAGATAGTTATGGGTAAACAAGGAGTAGGACTGGAACTTTATCACTATTTTAGAATGTACTGTTTTTACTTATTAAAATAAGTTTAGTGGGTTGGTGTAAAGCGTAACACATGATGTACTAGCAGCAGCCTCAGATGGCTCAGGTCTGCTACAGCCTTTGATATTCCCCCCCCCCTCTGATGCAATCTTATATTTACTATTATCTTAGGAGTATCAGGATTTAAGAAACACACACATACACAATGTAGCCTAGGTGTATAAGCCTCTTAGTTTTAGGCATTCTGTGATGTGTGTACAACAATGTGAGCACACAGTGGTGAATCAGACCTATCACCATTAATAAGTGATTCGTGACTGTGGGTGTATTTAGAAGACATTAGGAACGGCCCTACCATAGACCATTAGGGGAGCAAAACTGTGCACCAACACCAGCCAATATATAGTCAATGGCACAGGTCAGTTCTCTAAACACATGTGTAATAAAGGTAGAGTTAGCTGAGGGTCACACTGGGGATTGGGGCGCAGGAGGGAGCCTGAAGGAAAATGTATGATGATGTTTCTTGCTAGGCTCTGGAGGGACCCAGCCCCAGATGTTCCTTCCATCTTGAACTTCAGAGTCAAGCTTCTGTGAATCACCCTTCAAGGTCACCCCTATTGCTTTTCCCTCTGTGGTCAGTCATGATAGCTTAATTATTGCTGAGTGTACTGAAAAGACCATACAGGCCATTTTTACATTCCTTAGGACTCTGTGTGGTCCCCATAGGACAGACATGACAAAGAGGCAGTGACAGAATTTAAAATGATCTAGACTGTTGGAGCAAATTAAAGGAAACATTAGGTAACAGGATGATTTCATGGAGCTGATTTGTCTCTTGGGTGTTAAAACATTTGCAAAGGAAAATCCTAGAGAGTGGATGTAGAGAGTTGAGTCTGAAGGAAGCGACAGTCCTGTGTTGTGACACTGCCCGGACACATAAGACGTTGTCTGTCTGCACACAGAGTCATCAAATATAAAGGAACACTGACAACTTGTTTCTCCACAGGTGGAGAAGGGCCAGGACAGTTCATCAAGATGAGAAGTCATGAAAGGAAATAAGGGCTCCAGAAAAAAGGAATTCCCAATGAGTTGGAGAAGGTCTAAGCAAGACAAGGCTTCCGGGAAACTGATGTTGGGATTAGCCACAGGAGAAATAGGCACTGGTAACCAGGGTTTCTGTGAAGTGAATGCAGGGGGCTCTATGAGGCCACAACACTAGAGTAAGAAGGATGGAAAAAGAGGGCAAGCTGAGAGGGAGAGCCTTTATCTCTGCAGAGACTTTGCTGCCTTTCAAATCCATTGGTATTTCCAGAAGTGGTCTGGATGGAAGAGAGTGGCTTGGGAAGAGGGCTTCCTAGAAGTATTCCCACTGTCTCTTTTCCTTGGAAACCAACTAGAGAATCTACTTATAATAGGGAAGCAAACTGACCACTTGTGATGGTTTGTATATGCTTGGTCCAGGGAGTGGCACTATTAGGAGGTATGGCCTTGTTGGAATAGGTGTTGTCACTGTGGGCATGGGCTTTAAGACCTTCATCCCAGCTGCCTGGAAACCAGTCTTCTCCTATCAGCATTCAGATAAAGATATAGAACTCTCAGCTCCTCCAGCACTATGACTACCTGGATGCTGCCATGCTCCCACCTTGATGATAATGGACTGAACCTCTGAACTTGTAAGCCAGCCCCAATTAAATGTTGTCCTTATAAGAGTTGCCTTAGTCATGGTGTCTGTTCACAGCAATGCAAACCCTAACTGAGACACCACTAAATAATAATAAGCATCCTTACTTTTAACTAGCTACTTATACTCATGGAGGGTATTCCAAAGTAAAGAATAACTGACTGGTTTTCACAACTGGGCTTACAATGTGATCAAGACAACTAAGAGTGTAACCTCGGGCTGTCATACAAGGTTAACTTCTTTACTAAGCAGATCTATCTGCTCAGGTTGTTGTCAAGAGCCAAGATACAATGGCAGATATAGTCACTGGACATGTGCCTGTGCATAAATAGCGACTATCTTTGACTCTTGCAGCCTTGTGGCCTTAAGCCTAAATTCATTTAAACTCATTAAGTGACAGCCACATCCAACCTTTTGACATTGTAACAGTGTTAGGATCTACATAACTTGTAGAGGGGGAAAAGCCAAAATCTCATAATTGGTGCTGAGAAGATAGCTCCATGGGTCATAGGGCTTGTTGTGAAAGCCTGTGGGCGTGAGTTCTAATTCTAGCTCTCGTGTAAAAGCTGGGCCTGGTCTCATTTGCTTGTAACCCCTAGCTTAATGGGTTGGAATCAGGTGGAGCTCCCTGCCTAGCCAGTCTAGATAAAACATGGAGTTTGGTTCAGTGAGAGATCCCATCTATCAACTTTTCAGATAACCCATGCAGATCTTGTCTGCTGGACCTGAGATCTGAGAACCTGAAAGAATGGGGCAGACTACAGTCTGATGCTGTAGACAGTCTCGCTTTACTTTCTGTGTACTTTTATACAAAAATGTAATGAAGAAGGCAATGATCCGAGGAAGGTTGTTTGAGTTTAGGAAAAAAAAGAAACATGATCAAAGAAACATAACGAGAAAAACGTGTAAATAAATGCCAGTAAGCACATCTAAATATTCACAGAGCAGCCCTCTCCCAGAGCTTTCTCAGGACAGACAATTTAAACACAACTTCCTGACACATATTACAGATTATATCTGGGAAAGTATGAAAGCAAGGCAGAAGGCCATATCCAGATTCAGAGTACACAGACCACATTGATTTCTATAGCTATGTTCTGTCATCCAACAAGAATAAACATGTCTTATTAATTGAATGTAAATGTTGCACATAGGAGGCACTAAATCACTTCCAAGAACAAGCCAGAGAACAAAATGCACCTGAGGTAAAAGGCCCTCTGCTTTTTTTTCAGGATCCTCTCTCACGGTTCCCCGAGACACTGTTCACCATGGGTCATTCTTTAGATTGTGTTCTGACACCTGTGAGTTAGTCTCATTTCTGTTGCTGTGATAAAATACCCAGATAAATGAGACTAAGGAGGAAAAGATTTGTTCATTTCCTAATTCCGTATTACAGCTCATCATTGCAGGGAAGTCACTGTGGCAGAGATGAGAAGAAGCTAAGCACATTACATTCACAATCACTAGAAGAAAATGGATTTTTACATGATTTATACAGTCCAGGATTGAAGCACAGGGAATGGAGTCACCCACAGTGGGCAGATCTTACCTTACCTTAACATGATCAAGATGGGGCTGCAAAGACAATTCAGTGGTTAAGAACACTGGCTGCTCTTCCAGAGGATCCAGGTTTGATTCAAAAGTGTCAATATTGTGTCAACATTGTGTCAACAATGTAGGGCACAACAGTATATAACTCCAGTTCCAAGGAATCCAATGCCTCTGTGGCCACTATAAAGACATGGTATGCAGACATACATGCAGGCAAAAAGCCTATACACATAATTATTTTAAAACTCAGAACAATAACCCATAGATATGTCCACAGCGCCCCCCCCAACCTAATCTAGCCAATGTATCCTTAAGACTTTCTTCCCGGGCCAGGCAGTGGTGGCCCAAGCCTTTAATCCCAGCACTTGGGAGGGTAAGGCAGGCGGGATTTCTGAGTTTGAGGCCAGCCTGGTCTACAGAGTGAGTTCCAGGACAGCCAGGGCTACACAGAGAAACCCTGTCTCGAAAAACAAAAACAAAACCAAAAAAGACTTTCTTCCCAGGTGATTCTAGATTGTAGCAAATTGATAATTAAATTGAACACAGATAGTCAAGCTTGGCAGCAAGTGCTAGGTTTTTTAGTTTGTTTGTTTTTTTTTGTTTTTAAACTGGATGAGCCACCCACTGGCCTCCAACCTCGCACCCCAATGCTAGAATCTCAACTTAATGAAAAAAATTTGTAAATATATTAGTATGATATACCACATATAAAGCCTGGTGGACTATCAGAATAAATCCACACAGTACACCATTAAAAAAACCGACCATCTCAAGGACAGAGGAGCTGAAGCAGTGGCTAAGAGCAGTCCTGCGCCTCTAAGTCATCCACACCAGGGAGTTCACAGCCATCTGTGACTCCTACCCCAGGGGATCCAAGGCCTCTGGTCCCATGGGCCTCTCCACTCGTGTGTACATATCCACATGCAGACACATATACACCTACACATAGCTAAAAATAACAATATAAATGTTTAAAAGATAGCTATTACACCTTATCTTCAAGGAAGAAGGCAGAAAATGATGGAGAAAATATCCTCCTCTAGCGTCTGCATGTACAACACACACACACACATACACACACATATACACATACACATACATACACACATAAACACATAAACACACAAGACACACATATACATACAAACATGCACATACATACAAACACACACACATATACACACATACACAAACACATAAACACACAGACACACATATACAAACTCGCACATACACACAAACACACACACATACACACACAAACACATACACACAAACACAAACAGACACACATATACATACACACACACATACACAGAGGCACATATACACACACACAGACACACATACACACACACAAACACACACACACACACAAACACACACACACACACAAACACACGCACACACACAAACACACACGCACACACATCTCATGTTCATGATTGAATGATGTACTACATTCATAGCTACCCTTGGCTGCAGCTGGCAGCTGTTGGTGGCATCTGTCTGCTTGGGGAACCTGGAACTAATTGTCTTCATTTGTGTTCAGGCTCCTTGACACCACACTAGCTGGAGTAGTCTCAGACAGACTTGCTTGGGTGATGGGATCCCATCATTTCCTGAAATTTAATGACCCTTCCCTCCCAGCCATGGCTGCTCCCTTGTGCCCTCCTCCTTCTGGGCACGGCACATTCACACATTGGCTCCCTGGAGCTGTTACTCTTCAGAGAGGTGACTCCCCCGCCAAGGTACCCTCCTCAAGGTGGCTGAGGATGCCCAGATTTGGATTTTCATGTTACTGCTATAAACAGTAAATGAGAGGAGACCGAAAGCAGATATTTACAGATTAATTAATTGTCTGGAAGGCTCTTAGCTGCAAAAGAGAATGTGAGAGACTGGCATTTAGCCAAACGGCATCTGCACAGTGTGCTGTACATGTCTAGATGTTTGTGGCTATGAAAACTGAGGTAGAGGCAGTTATGTGGGGGTATCAGTGACTGGGTACGGACTCTGTGCAGAGGATCTTGAGTGGTACAGCCTGCCCATGGAATGGCAATGCCAATTCCTTCATTCTACTCTTGACCACCTAATTACTCCTAAAGATAAAACAACACACACACACACACACACACACACACACACACACACCTGCATGCACACACACACATGCACGCACGCATACATGCACACACACACACATACACACATGGACGCACACACATACACACACACACACGCATGCACCCACACACACACACATACACATGCATGCATGCACGCCACACACACCCACACATGCCCCACATGCACCCACACTCACACACACATGCATGCACACACACACACACACACACACACACACACACACGCACGCACACCTGCATGAACACACACACATGTACACACGCGCACACACACACACACACACACACACACACACACGCGCGGGCGCGCGCATGCACACACACACACCATTTGTCCTGGTAAGTTTCAATGTTATCTTTTCTTTGATTCTTCCTGTTTTTCATATGTAAACAGTGTGCCGCAGTGTGAGTATATTCATCTTGACATTACTGCCAAGTCTTCCACACCAGCCACCCTTCCTTAGAGTTTTCTGTTGGATGCAGGTGGCAGTCAGTCGCAGCAGAGTCAGTCCATGAAAGTTGTTGAGGAAGGAATACAGAAGGTAGACTCAGCTGCAGCTCTGATGTTACCCATGGCTGTATATCCAGCCTTGATCACTGTGGCCAGGCGACTCCATATGGTCAGAGATCTATAACATTAACTCGGGCTGTAGGAAAGTTACTACATCTAGCAATAGTAGCTATGGTCAGGCCAGCATGACTGCTCAATATCTTGCTGCACAAGCCTATGACCAAAGTATGATCCCTGGGACCCACATAAAGGTAAAAGGAGAGACTCAATGCCACATAGCTGTCCTCGGACCTCCAAATACATACCTTGCCCCTGACCTCACAATCGCCCAAGAGTGCTATCACCGTCACTCTTAACTGTGTTCAGTTGTGTTGTGACATCAGGGACAGCCTATTGTGACATCAGGGACAGCCTGTTGAATAGGAGGCAGAAAAGGAGTCCACGACACCACGGCCAACTCAGACCCTCAGGCTTACTTCACTTTCTGCTTCTAGTTTTGTGTGTGTGTGTGTGTCCATCTCTGCCTCTCAGCAGGGAGTCACTCTTCACCGTAGTCTAAAAGACACTGCTCAGATTGAGTTTAAACAACCTGACTCAAGTTCTGGTCGTCTCGAAGTGCCCACTCTCTGAAGGAGTTTGCAGAGTCCTTTGCTATTACTTCAGCAGACTTAGCAAAGCCCTGCCTCCTGAAGACCAGTTCAAACGGACATATTTTAGAACAAATCGGGTCTGCTTAGACAAAGACCTACAGACCCTAGTGCTTTGCAGATCCCTTGGTAGTTTGAAAATTCTGCTAATTAAAAAAAATATATTATTGCCGGACGCCTTTAATCCCAGCACTTGGGAGGCAGAGGCAGGCAGATTTCTGAGTTCGAGGCCAGCCTGGTCTACAGAGTGAGTTCCAGGACAGCTAAGGCTACACAGAGAAACCCTGTCTTGAAAAAAAAACAAAAAAACAAAAAAAAAATCAAAACAAAAAAATATTACTATATGTGTTTATTTACTGTGTGTGTGTGTGTGTGTGTGTGTGTGTGTGTGTACATGTTTATGTAGGTTGAAATCTGTTTTCTTCTTCCACTGGGTGGCTCCCAGGCATCAAACTCAGGTCAGCAAGCTTAGCAACAAGTGCCTTAAACCACCGAGCCATCTCACCAGCCCTCTACTGTTTTTCAATTTTGTGGGTTTAGAGCTATTAAAAAAAAAATAGATTATTTTCTTTACTCTTATGTGCTTGAGTGTTTTGAGTGTTTTGTCTGCATGTTTTTGCACCACATCCATGCAGTACCATAAGGTGCCAGAAGAGGGTATCAGAACCATTGACACTGGAGTTGAGTTGAGAGCCACCCTGAGAACTCTGAAATATGAACTTGTGGCCTCTGGTGGAGTTCTTAAACCTGGAGCCACCTCTCCAGGCCCTATTTATTTTTACTTTTATAGTGATCTTTTTCAATATTTACAATTTTATACTAATATAACCTAAAGGACCAGGTTATAGTGAGTACTACTATGAGATTGTAGTGTGCCCTCTCAGACAGTGTTTGCAAGGTATACCTGGTTGTCCTTTGATTGCAGCATCCATCCCGTACTCACTTTGTGCTGTTAGACTGTCACCAAATGTAAGGCAAAAGTTCTCCGATGCTAGTTCATGGTTAAATGACATTTTTGTGGACTGAGAGTTTAGTTTCTCAAAATAGATATTGCATCAGGCCAGCATCTTGGAAAATGCAGAGTATCAGAATCATCCAGTGTGTTAAGTTTCACAGTGTAATGATAAAGGACAGAGAAGGTGCATTAGGTGATTGGCTCCTTGCTGCTGATGACATCATGAAAAGCTGAATAAACAGAAGTTTTACAGTAAATTGAAAGGATTAAAATGCCTAGAGAATTGGGTTATCCCAGGGCACCTGTCCTGTGGCATCCAGACCATACTCCCTGTGCCAGCAGGCATCTCTGGAGTCCTTGGTACATACCAAGTTAGAGTAATTCAGTAAAAAGAAGAGCATAAAATACAAACTAACTCCCTGCTTTGCTTTTGCTAGGGCAAAGTCTGAAATTCACATATGTTGAGGCTACCCTTGGGTTTATTCTGTAAAACTAATGACATCCCTTAAAATTAATGGCATAGATACCAATGAGAGGTCCTTCCAGTTCAGAGTCAAAAGACGCATGTTAACAAAATCCAACAGATAAATGAATCTTTTCCCCTGGTAAAAGAGAAATGATTTTAGATGAAATGAGTTTAACAAAGTTTATTTAAGTGCTAAAAGACTCACGAACAGGACAGCCCTTCCAAATTAGAAGGGTTCAGAACACCGTGGAAAGTCTGCACTCAAAACAATCTAATGTTACTCTGGTGTGTCAGCCTTGCTTGTTAGTTCAGCCTGTGAGAGCTCAATACCCATAGTGCTCTGAACTGGAAGGACCTTCCAAGGTCCCTCCTCCTGTACTGAAGGTTTGATTGGAAGCTCAAGGCTATTTGTGGTCACCATAACAATGGTTTACAGAGCATCTTAGGTAAGTCAAGCCCTAAAGTTGGGAAGACAAGTGAAGCTATCCCTCCCAATTACCCCCCTGGCTCTCCTCCACCCATCCCCACCAGCAGCATCAGAGACATCTACAGGACAGACACAACATGGTCATTCACTGCCACTGTTAAACTTCAAACAGCCTCTTTGTCAGGAAACAGAACTGGGAAAGGAAAGAAGAAAATCAGAACAAGGTCATAAAGAGAGGACTTTTGTGGGTGTTCTCTGAAATCATGGAAACACTGGGCAGATGCTGTGGCAACGCCACACATCTGTCACTGAGCTTGGACCCTAGAGAAGGTCTCAGTGCCCCGCATGGAAGATGACTCCAAACGTTTTTATTTATTCTGCATTGTTCTTCTTACTTGATTTCATTCTTCTCCTCTCTTCTTGTGTCCTTGAATCTCAGCAGACGAAGGGCAAATCTGCTGAGAAAGATGTGTGCATGTCATGAGTGGTTGGGTGATGTGCAGCCATCACACCATCCTGATGAGAAGCCTTATCCGGCTGGCGCCAACAAGGGGCAAAAGGACACTCCCATATCAAATCGTGCCATTTAGCAAATGGCCAGTGGCAGGCTGAAATGATAGCAAGTTAATCTGTTTCCCATGCACTCACAGCCTCTGCCAAGTAATGGTTCTGTCTGAGGTCCTAGAGGCAGGGCTCACTCTAGGAGTGGCTAGCCCAGGTTCATCTCCCAGCCTTCTGCAGCAGACACCAGCTGAACTTGAGGCCTGAATGGGCTACGATCCTGATACCTGGCAAGGAGTCCTGCAAGATTTGTAGTTTAATGAATAGTCGTGAAAATACTATTCAAAACCAGCATTAACTGAGAGCATGTGGCATATTGCATGCTTCTCCAAGCTTAAATGGTAGCTCTCCCACCCCCTCCCCTAAAGAAGCCATATGAAATGGCTAGTGACCTTATCTTCCTGAATAGAGAAGCAAGAGAGGAACAGAGAACTGAGACACTTGCTCAGGTCTGCACATCTGGTAATGGCAGTCAGGCCTTGAACTCGGGCTCTCTGGATCCAGAGGAGGGGGACCAATAACCGTTGTGCAAGGCTGCCTACAGGGTAAGAGCCTGATTACATGAGAATACCAGAGTCCAAATCCTGTTATAGGAGCATCACTATTTCAGTTGAGAGCAGATGCCCCACAGGAAGCCCCATGTGTATGGGCACATGTAGTCCTTAATTCAATCAAGCAGTGTCTGCTTCCTGCTGGGTGCTGGCCACTAGGTTGGAGCCAGATGCTCCGATGCAGATGAGCACTGTGGAGTAGTAAAGGGTGGGGACTCTGCACCTGTGAGATTCAGGAAGATTTGTCCAAGGCGATTGCCCTGTATTTCCTTTTCTCTCTCTTTCTTTCTTACTTTTTTTTTTTTTTTTTTTTTTGAGACAGATTTTCTCTGTATAGCCCTGGCTGTCCTGGAACTCACTCTGTAGCCCAGGCTGTCCTTGAACTCAGAAATCCACCTGCCTCTGCCTCCCAAGTGCTGGGATTAAAGGCGTGCTCCACCACTGCCAGGCCTGTATTTCCTTTTCAATACTCCTTTGCATAGCATTTGGACTGTGGGTTCCTAGGATGCCTGAGGATGGCCACCTTCTTATAGCCAGTTCCCTCTGCGCATTTACGGTTGTGTTCTTTGAGCCGGTAATAGCCCAAGCTTGACCCTGCCTGCCAGCAAGAATTAGCCTCATTTCATAGGGAGAAAAGGCTGAAGATTTGGGGACTGGGGTCTGCACCAACCCAAGAAGTGAGGCCCTGCTCAGCCGTCTCCTTACACTAAGAACTGCAGACTTAGTTCCACTTTTATCACCAACTGTCACTCTGTCATGTCTCCAGCAGCTTGGTGGTTCCTGCCTCCTCTCCCACTGTCAACTAACACCTAAAACTTCTTTCCTGCCTGCCCACATCCCTTCCTTTGTAACTCTTGGACATTCACAATTGACACATTAAGTTTACCCATAGATCCAGAAATTCCAGAAGCACTTGAAAACCCCTCACAAGTGACTATAACCACACTTTTCCTTTGACCTTCATTTCTGACTTCTAGAAAATACTATAAATGGCATCAAACAGACTTCAGATCTGTACCTTTCTAACCAAGAAGTTAAGCAGCCTTCAGAACATCAATGATAATTAATTTAAGCGAAATACAAAACCAATACCACTATCCTAGATCCCAGTCAGTTTAAAAAGCAGCTCACAGACCCAAGTGGCTTTCAAAGACAACAGTGTCCCCGTGTGGTGGTTTTATGTATTGCATACCAGGAACGACTAAAAGTACAGAACAAAGTACAGTACAGTACAAAGACCTCACGCAAACCTAAATCATTTCTGCATTAAGCCAGCAGGCTGTTTCTGCCAAAAAGATGGATGTAGAGAGGTTTTTTGGTATGCTGAGACTTTTCTGAAAATGTGAAGAATCTCTTTTCCCCGTGAAACCACTCCAGGCAATGTGGGGAGCTCAAGTAATTGCCAGGGCTGGAGAGAGTCCAGTGAGAAGGGAAAGGGCTGGAGAAAGGAAAGAGCCTCAGAAGGGGGTGGGCAGTACAGAGGTAATCAGAAGGGGGTGGGCAGTACAGAGGTAAGTGGGAGAACACAGTGGACTGGGTGGCCTGGTACAGACAAGAGACAGCGTCACATTCACCTCGCAAACAAAATATTTGCATAGTGTATGTATACATGTTCGTGTGTGTGTGTGTGTATGTGTGTGTGTGTGTGTTCATACATGTGTGGAGGTCATAAGTCAACACAAGATGTCTTCCTTAATTGCTATCCACTTTATTTGGCGAAGCAAAGTTTTTCACTAAACCTAGAGCTCAAAGATGCAGCCAAATTAACCTGCCAGTAAGCTCTAGGAATCTTCCTGTGTCCGGCTCCCAACACTAGGGTTACAGGTATGGATCATGCACTCATCTTTTATGTGGATGCTGGGAATTAACTCGGGCAGCAAGCATTTTACTGACCCACGTCTCCAGCCCTGACAGTTTGCATATTTTATACTAGGTAAAGGTGACACTGAACAGCCTCATATCAAAATACAGTAGTAAGAAAATGAGAGCTACCCAAGAGCAGAATCCACCATGAGATGATTCCCGTTTCCCACTTGTACCGGCTCGTTTTGTGTCAACTTGACACAAGCTGGAGTTGTCACAAAGAAAGGAGCTTTAGGTGAGAAAATGCCTCCATGAGATCCAGCTGTAAAGCATTTTCTCAATTAGTGATCAAGTCCGGAGGGCCTATTGTCGGTGGTGCCATCCCTGGGATGGTAGTCTTGGGTCCTATAAGAAAGCAAGCTGAGCAAGCCATGGGAAGCAGGCTAGTAAGGAACATCCTTCCATGGCCTCTGCATCAGCTCCTGCTTCCTGGCCTGCTTGAGTTCCAGTCCTGACTTCCTTTGGTGATGAACAGCAACATGGAAGTGTAAGCTGAATAAAAGTGAAATGAAAAGAAATGAACATTCTTCAAACCAAGGGATAAAGAGTGCCCACTATCTTGTCTGCTGTTCTCTCCATCAGTCAGTTTGCTCAAAAACATTTGCTATGATTACTTTATAATCATAAATCAGTTAGCCATACCAATAAACAGTTACTATTGGGTAGCTTCACTTTATGTCATTTTGCTTAACTTTATGTGTAGTTTAAACAGAGCAGGAATAAGGATGGTATGGGTCCAAGTTAAGTTTATTTATCTGATTTCCAAACTTACCATAGAAACCTGAAACCAAGGTTAACATTTGGAGCTATCTGTATATGATTTATGGGCTCCAGAGTCATGTGAAAGCTGAACCCTTTCCTCCCCAACTTGCTTCCTGGTCATGATGCTTGTGCAGGAATAGAAACCCTGACTAAGACACCACTACAGGAGGACTTGGCTTGAAATTGAGGCAGTTTGTTTCTCCCAACTTTCAGCTGCTCGAGTGATGTTATCCTTCCAGAGGCCTCTACACCTACCTGGCCTCTGGAGTTCAAGAGGTTGACCAACACTGGATTCAAGACCTAAAACTGTGTGCCCCTTCTCAGAACCAGTAGATATTACAGTTTGGACACAGATTTAAACACTTGGTACCCAGCTGCTGGCAGTTTTTGGAGATTGTAGACTTCCGGGTTCTGCGTCCAGGCTAGAAGCAGAGAGTTATGGGGAAGGGAGCCTTGAGGGCTATAATCACCTCTGTCCTGATCTGAGACTAGTGCCAGTGTACCCTATCTCTAGCCTGTCTGCCAAGGTGTGAGAATCCCAGGCTATCTATTTCTCCACTACTGTGACATGTCTTCCTGCCTGATGAACCGTGTGTACCCCTTGAAACCATGAACCAACAAAAGCTTCTTCCTAGAGTGGTCTACCGGCTATGTTGCTACAATAGCAAGTCAGTAATGAGTATAGTGGGGTGCTAAAGGGGAGAACGTGGTCCTCATTGGTACCCCTTGCTGATACCAAACTTTCTCTGAGTAGCTGCGCTCTTAATGCTTCTACCCACTCTCTGTGTGTTTGAGGGCTCAAGACTCCAATTTCTCATCTGGAAAGTGGTGCTGATACTTCCTAGAGAACTCACATAATAATCCTCACAAAAATTCTTACATTACTGCCCAGATTTACATGAGAGCTGCACGATGGTGTAAATAAGCCTATGGGATTAAAATAAAGGTGTCAGATACTGTATAGTATGTCATAATGGAGGAGCAGGGTGATCTAGTAATTCCTTGTTACTATCTGCAATCTGGAAAAACAAGTCTAAGGAAATGAGAAGTCTGAAGCCAAGCTTTGGGGATGTGGCCTTACAGGCTAGAGTTGAGCCAGTGAGAGTTAAGTCCTATGTTTCCTTTTGACAATGAATGAATGAATGAATGAATGAATGAATACTTTCTTGGCCTATGATCTGGCCCTAGAAATACAGAGTATCTCTTGTCCTTGGTAGAGTGACCTCAGTCCTCATTGGTGTTTGAAACAGGTACTAGGGCCCCACCGCTACCATGGTATGTCCTCATGAGAGTGGGTGGGGCCACACCTGGAAGGTCTCAAGGAAACATGTATCAAAGAATCAATTATTAAAATATGAAGGGTATCAGGTCATGATGAAGGTAGTCTGGCCTAACACACCTGCAGACTGAGGAACTCAAGCAGTGCAGACAGCCACAGACCCCAGGGGAAGGGAAGCAGGAGAAAGAGAGAAGAGAGGAAGGAAGTGAGGGATGGGGGAGGGAGGG
>NW_022196912.1:98014334-98034081 GCF_008632895.1 Mastomys coucha
GGAAAGGACTTCCTCAGAACCTCCAGAGAGACCAACTCTGCCTATACGAGATTTACAACTCTGACATCCAGATCTGATAGATACATTTCCATTGCTTTAACCCACAAAGAGAAAGCAAGACTCCAAAGAACAGAAGCCCAGCTTATGGCCTGGTGGCAGTAGGGAAGGCAGGGCCTATCCAGTGGCTAGAAGTAGTTTTGAACAGACTTCTTGAAGCAGATAGTCTTCCCTGTGTTTTGAATTGGTGAATAACAACAACTGATGGAGATTCCTTTTAGGGAGTGTGTGTTGGAAAGATCCACAAACAAGACTATGCAATGGATAGAATTTGTCCCATTTCTAAGACCTTCCTGGAAAACCTGGATGAAATGGACAATTTCCTAGACAGATACCAGGTACCAAAGTTAAATCAAGATCAGATAAATGATCTAAACAGTCACATATCCCCTAAGGAAATAGAAACACTCATTAATAGTCTCCCAACCAAAAAAAGCCCAGGACCAGATGGGTTTAGTGCAGAGTTTTATCAGTCCTTCAAAGAAGGCCTAATACCAATACTCCTCAAACTATTCCACAAAATAGAAACAGAAGGTTCTCTTCCCAATTCGTTCTATGAAGCTACAATTACTCTGATACCTAAACCACCCAAAGACCCAAGAAAGATAACTTCAGACCAATTTCCCTTATGAATATCGATGCAAAAATACTCAATAAAATTCTCACAAACTGAATCCAAGAACACATCAAAATGATCATCCATCATGATCAAGCAGGCTTCATCTCAGAGATGCAGGGATAGTTCAATATACGGAAATCCATCAATGTAATCCACTATATAAACAAACTCAAAGAAAAAAACCATATGATCATTTCATTAGAGGCTGAGAAGGCATTTGACAAAATCCGACATCCTTTCATGATAAAAGTCTTTAAAAGATCAGGAATTCAAGGCCTATACCTAAACATAGTAAAAGCAATATACAGCAAGCCAGTAGCCAACATCAAACTAAATGGAGAGAAACTTGAAGCAATCCCACTAAAATCAGGGACTAGACAAGGCTGCCCACTCTCTCCCTACCTATTCAATATAGTACTCGAAGTCCTAGCCAGAGCAATTAGACAACAAAAGGAGATCAAAGGGATACAAATTGGAAAGAAAGAAGTCAAATTTTCACTATTTGCAGATGACATAATAAGTGACCCCAAAAATTCTACCAGAGAATTCCTAAAACTCATAAACAACTTCAGCAAAGTAGCTGGATATAAAATTAACTCAAACAAATCAGTGGTCTTTCTCTACACAAAGGATAAACAAGCTGAGAAAAAAATTAGGGAAACAACATCCTTCACAATAGTCACAAATAATACAAAATACCTTGGTATGACTCTAACTAAGCAAGTGAAAGATCTGTATGACAAAAACTTCAAGTCTCTGAAGAAGGAAATCAAAGAAGATGTCAGAAGATGGAAAGATCTCCCATGCTCATGAATTGGCAGGATTAATATAGTAAAAATGGCCATCTTGCCGAAAGCAATCTACAGATTCAATGCAATCCCCATCAAAATTCCAACTCAATTCTTCATAGAGATAGAAAAAGCAATCTGCAAATTCATCTGGAATAACAAAAAACCTAGGATAGGGAAAACTATTCTCAACAATAAAAGAACTTATGGTGGAATCACCACCGCTGATCTCAAGCTGTACTACAGAGCAATTGTGATAAAAACTGCATGGTACTGGTACAGTGGCAGACAGGTAGATCAATGGAATAGAATTCAAGGCCCAGAAATGAACCCACACACCTATAGTCACTTGATCTTTGACAAAGGAGCTAAAAACATACAGTGGAAAAAAGACAGCATTTTCAACAGATGGTGCTGGCTCAACTGGCAGTCAGCATGTAGAATGCAAATCAATCCATTCTTATCTCCTTGTACAAAGCTCAAGTCCAAGTGGATCACGGACCTCCACATAAAACCAGATACACTAAAACTAATAGAAAGGAAAATGGGGAAGAGCCTCGAGCACATGGACACAAGGGAACAGAACACCAATAGCTTATGCTCTAAGATCAAGAATTGACAAATGAAACCTCATAAAATTGCAAAGCTTCTGTAAAGCAAAGGGCACTGTCAGTAGGACAAAACGGCAACCAACAAATTGGGAAAAGATCTTTACCAATCCTATATCTGATAGAGGGCTAATATCCAATGTATACAAAGAAAGCAAGAAATTAGACTCCAGAGAACCAAATAACCCTATTAAAAATGGGGCACAGAGCTAAACAAAGAATTCTCAACAGAGGAATACCAAATGGCTGAGAAGGACCTAAAGAAATGTTCAACATCCTTAGTCATCAGGGAAATACAAATCAAAACAACCCTGAGATTCCACCTCACACCAGTCAGAATGGCTAGGATCAAAAACTCAGGTGACAGCAGATGCTGGTGAGGTTGTGGAGAAAGAGGAACACTCTTTCATTGCTAGTGGAATTGCAAGCTGGTACAACCACTCTGGAAATCAGACTGGCAGTTTCTCAGAAAATTGGACATAGTACTATCAGAGGACCCATCAATACCACTTCTGGGCATATACCCAGAAGATGCTCCAACATATAATATGGACACATGCTCCACTATGTTCATAGCAGCCATATTTATAATAGCCAGAAGCTGGAAACAACCCAAATGTCCCTCAACAGAGGAATGGATACAGAAATTGTGGTACATCTACACAATGGAGTACTACTCAGCTATTAAAAACAATGAATTTATGAAATTCTTAGGGAAATGGATGGATCTGGGGGATGTCATCCTGAGTGAGGTAACCCAATCACAATAGAACACATGGTATGCACTCACTGATAAGTGGATATTAGCCCAGAAGTTTGGAATACCCAAGATACACTTCACAGACCACATGAAGCTCAAGAAGAAGGATGACCAAAGTGTGGATACAAAGTGTGGAGCAGAGACTGAAGGAAGGACAATCCAGAGACTGTCCCACCTGAGGATCCTTCCCATATACAATCCCAGACACTATTGTGGATGCCAGCAAGTACAGGCTGACAGGAGGCTGATATAGATGTCTCCTGAGAGGCTCTGCCAGTACACAACTAATACAGAAGTGTAGGGTCACAGCCGTCCATTAGTCTGAGCACATGGTCCCCAATGGAGGAGGTAGAGAAAGGGCTCAAGGAGCTGAAGGGGTTTGCAGCCCCACAGGAGGAACAACAATTTGAACTAACCAGTACCCCCAGAGCTCCCAGGGACTAAACCACCATCCAAAGAGTATACATGGTGGGACTCATGGCTCCAGCTGCATATGTAGCAGAGGATCGCCTTGTTGGTCATCAATGGGAGGAGAGGCCCTTGGTCCTGTGAAGGCTCTATGCCCCAGGGTAGGGGAATGCCAGAGCCAGGAAGTGGGAGAGTGTGGGTTGGTGAGCAAGGGGAGAGAGGAGGAAATAGGGTTTGTTTTTTTTTTTTCAGAGGGGAGATCAGGAAAAGGGAGAACATTTGAAACGTAAATAAAGAAAATATCTAATAAAAATAGTAATAATAAAAAGAATTTATCCCATTTCTAAGACCTTTACTTTTCTACCCATCTTCCCCAGCCTCCCCTGCAAATGCTGGATGTCTGCCTTCACCTCAGAAGATAAACAGTCCATCTCTAATTCTACAGACAGAGGGTCAATCCATTCACTCAAAAATCATTCTTCACATACAGATCATAAGCCCCTGAATATAGAATTAGTAGACTGCTTGAAAGATGTGTTCCTATGCGGCCACTCACTTAGAGCTGGGGTGGGTCATGGTGAAAGGAGGCAGACTCTACTCCACATGTGGCTTCGAATCTCTGGGACTTCAGCTTGGTGGAGGAAACCATACCATGGCATTTCAGGCAAGAATTGGCTCCAACAATAGAGGTGGAAAGTGGTTCATTGGGTGGTGTCAGTGGGGGCAGAGCTCTGCTTCTTCCTAAGACTGACTACGTCCTTTCTTTCAGAGAAGTAAGGGAGGCCAAGCATTTAAAGTAGTTAAAATACCACAGTCCTGTCCATTGGAGACTATACAGTTTTTGCAGGATGGTTTTACACATGAGTTTTCTGGGAATATGTTATGTTTTACTTCCAAGAAATATGGAATAGAGAGAAAGATAAGTAATTGATAATCAGGGTTACTCTGTTTGGGATCGGCTGACGATAATGTGGCTGTGGTGGAGCTGGCAGCCAAGGACCAGTACACAGAGATGCCACTCACACATTTCCAGGTCCCCGTGGAAGGAACGGTAATTTTCCCTCATTGAGCTTCTTGATTCAGAGGGATTGCAAAATAGCGGGTGACAGATGGCACCTACACTGACTTATTATTGAAATGAGAAGTTCTAGCATGGATAGCAATTCCATTTTTACTGATATGGAAGAGCACTGTTCATAGCAGCCCCTCCTGTGTCAGTCAAGCTGTCCCGCTCAGCGTGTTACTATGCTTTTGAGTCCATTGTATTTATATAAATTTCACCCGTCGTGAAATGGCATGCAATCCGGAATCAAAGTTCCATTGTGAGAGTCTTTCTTTGGGATTGGCGCTGCCCTCTGCGTGGCTGTCCTTTCAGTTAAGCAGAATGTCTTTTGTGTCTGTGCTTATCTTGGTTTGTAAACTCTTCAGTGGCTCAGGTCTCATTTGACGTTCAGCTCTGTGCGTTAGGTGAAAGTTTCTCTAGCACTTGTCAGGTAGTAAGCATCCAAAAAGAAGCTGTGAGGGTTTTAGTTTTGTTTTATTTTGTCTTGTGTTAAAATGTTTTTATTTATTTTATGTATGTGGGTACACTGTCGCTGTCTCCAGACACCAGAAGAGGGCATCAGACCCCATTACAGATGGTTGTGAGCCACCATGTGGTCCCTGGGCATTGAACTCAGAACCTCTGGAAGAGCAGTCAGTGCTCTTAACTGTTGAGGCATCTCTCCAGCCCCTTGGTTTTGTTTTTAATTGTTTTCTCCCTCCCCGTCTTACTCTTCCCTATCACTGCTGTGAACAGACACCATGACCAAGGCAACTCTTATAAAGGACAGCATTTGATTGGACTGGCTTACAGGTTCAGAGGTTCAGTCCATCATCATCAAGGTGGGAGCATGGCAGCATCCAGGCAGGTGTGGATGCAGGCAGAGCTGAGAGTTCTACATTTTCATCTGAGGACTGCCAGTGGAAGACTAACGTCCAGGCAACTAGGTTGAGAGCCTTTAAGCCCACACTCACAGTGACACACCTACTCCAACAAGGCCACACCCACTCCAACAGGACCACACCTTCTAATAATGCCACTCCCTGGGCTGAGCATACAAACCATAACACCCCCTTTCTTTCCCACAGCCTCTCCTTGGTACTCTCCCCCCAACTCTTCCCTTGCTTCCCAACTCTCAAGTTGATCCCTGACTTTTCTTTTATTATTGTCTCACACACACACACACACACATACACACACACATATACGTATATTTTTTACAAAAATATATAAATTCCACCTGCCAAGTCCATGTTTGTCATTTGCATGCATATGGTTTCAGGGCTTGCCATTCTACAATCAATGAGGGGCTTGTCCCTAATGGAGGTAATTCACCTTCTCCCAGCAGTCAGGAATTGCCTTAAGGTCTTTGTCTAGGGATGGGATCTTGTGAAATCTTTTCTTACTCTGTGGTAGCAAGCCTATTGATACTGCTGTTGTTCTGGTCTTGTTTATGCAGCCGTTTCTAAGCGACACTGTTTCAGAGCAGACTTCCTGGTATTCTGACTTATACAGTTTTTCTGTCCCCTCTCCTGCCATATTCCCCGAGCCATAGATTTGGGAGCTATGATATAGATCCATTGTCGCGGGCTCTCTACAATCTAACGATCTCTACACTCTTTCTGGTTGTGGTTTTCTGTGATGGTCTCCATTTGTTGAAAAGGGAGGCTTCTTTGATGAGGGTGTGGGAACTATACCTCTTCAGGAAAGGCCTCTTGTGCACCTCAGTAAGTATCTGTTGAATAAACAAAGTCAACTGAGACTTATAGAAGTACATCCCATAACAATTCTTGATAATGGTACAAGTGCAACATCAAAGGCAGAAACCAGCAAGAAAAGACTGGACGGACTTGAACACACAATGCCTCTAAATTCACTGCTGATGGACTCTTTCTGACACTGTGACAAATACCTAAGGTAATTAGTTTAAAAGCAGTGAGGGTTTCATGATGTCGTTTTTGATCCGTGGTTGTTTGGTCTTGTTGCTTTGGGCCTGAAGCAGCATAATTCACGACAATGGTAGGATGGGTAGAGGGAGGCTGCCTGACTCAGGGTTACCAGGAAGCAGGGAGAAGAGGCTCATGCTTCATATCCCCTGCAAGGGCTCAGTCCCAATGACCTAACTTCCTTTCTCCCACTAGACCTCACCTCCTAAAGGTCCCAGATGTCTTTCTGGAGTGTCACAGGCTGGTGACCAAATCTTTAGTTCAAGGGCCTGGGAAGAATGCTCTGTTCTGTTGACAGTAGTCACCTTAAGTGATTATTTTCCCGAATATAAAACTATCATATTTCCCAGTGAGAAGGGCAAAAGAAATCGAGAATACAAGCACACAGAGCTGGCTGAGATGTGGGGACAGGGATGGAAACAAGGAGAAGGGACGGTTTTAGTGTGGTATGAAGGCCAGTCGTGAAATTTACTCCAAAGCCTTAAAACCAACTCAGAAATTCCACTGCCCGAAGTTTATCTTAAGGAAATCATGGGGCATGTGAAAAAAAATATACCTGTTTATTGCTCTATCATTTATCATTGAAAACACTAGAAATCTACTTCAGTGACAGAGTTGAAGATTGTCTACTACAGGAGCACTAAAAACAAAGAAGGCTCAAGGAAGCACAAAGATCCCCTGGGAGGGGGTGGTTTACATGTGGCTTCTAGTTCATTTCTTTAACTACATTTTCCAAGCTATTCATTAAAATAAACCTTTGTATGAACAAAAACAATGAATACTTTTGTTTTAAATGAAAGCACTGGCTACCTAGGTAATGGTGTACTCAAAATTTCATGTCTCAAATAATATTTTCCATTTACTATTAATTAATTATTTATCATATAATTAAGTCCTTACCACATACAACAGTTCATCTTGACTGTCAACATGACAAGATTTGGAATAGCTGTGGACATAAATCTCTGTGCACGGCTATAAGGATCTTCTAGATTAAGCTAACTGAGGAGGAAAGGTCCTTCCTAAATGTGAGTGGTACCATTCCATGGGCTGTGGATCCGAACTGAATGAAAACAGAAAACCAGTTGAGCACCAGTGTTCGCTGCCCTCTGCTCTCTAACATTGTACGGACATACAATGTAGCCAGCTGCCTCCGGTTCCTGCCTCTGTGACTCCCCCACCATGCTGCACTGTTCTCTAGAGCTGTGAGCCAAAACAAACCCCTCCTTCCTTAAGTTGCTTTGGGGTCTTTTGCCATAGCAACAAGAAAATAATTACCATACCAATAATTCTCAGAGTTGACCTGTCTGACTAAGTTCTGACTGTAATTCTCAGAATTAAACAAATGGCGTTACCTTTCATAACAAAGCTAAGCCTCCAAAAAATGATTTGTTCAGAGTCATACAGCTAGTGAAAGGTAAGACTTGCTCGAAAACCCAGGGAACCACATCATTTCCCTTATATCTGTTGCTTAATAACAAAAAATCCAAGACCATGGGTGGCTTGGTGAGTAAAAAGTGCTTGCTGCCAGACCTGATGGCCTGAGGCTGATCCTCAGGACCCACATGGTGCAAAGGGAAAACAAACTTCTACAAGCTGTCCTCTGACCTCCACATATGCACTATGACAAATGTACATCCACATGTGCGTGTGCACATACGAGTACAAGCACACACTTATACACACACACACAATCATAACTTAATATAAAAATTAAATACCCAAATGACTCTTGTGTGACTACTGGACTGCAGAGGTAACAGAGCCGACAGCCTGTGGTTCAGGAATACTTCAGGCACAAGTTGTTGGATTGCTAGTGCCAAGTAAGATCAGTGTTTTGTCCCCATGGTATAGAGAAGTCAAGGTTGGTAGAAGCTAAGTGGCCCCTCTCAAGGTCATAGACAGTGTCTTAGTTTGAGTTTTATTGCTGCAAAGAGATACCACGGCCAAGGCAACTCTTATAAAGGAAAACATTTAATTGGGACTGGCTTAAAATTTCAGGGGTTTAGTCCCTTTTCATCATGGTGGGAAGCATAGTAACATACAGGCAGACATGGTGCTGGAGGAGAAGCCGAGTTCTACATCTTGATCCACAGGCAGTAGAAAGAGACTGTGTGTCTCACTGGGTATAGCTTAAGCATAGAACTCAAAGCCCATTCCCACAGTGACACACTTCCTCCAACAAGGCCACACCTCCTAACAGTGCCACTCCCAAACATTCAAACACATGAGTCTATGGGGGTGGAATACCTAGTCACACCACCATGCACAGGAAGTGGTACGGTTGGGATTTAAACCAACTTGTAGGCCAAAGCCCTCACTCCATCTACTTCTAGATGACAAACATCGCCAATGCTCTACTTTGTACTCGTGTGTTCTCAGCCACGTATGATCTCCATTAGGCTCCTCAGAAGTGCTCTTTCCGTATGAAGGGTATGGGTTACTACAACCCTGAGGACTCCCCTGTGGGACAGATTGTATTTTCAATCAATCAGATCGAAAGGTGTTCAGAAGAAAGTCTCCAGTCCCACGTGCTCCTGTGGGATTGTGACTCCCCCATCCTGGGTGGTCTCCATTGTGTATAACTGAAACAACATTATGTGGCTGCTGAGGATAAACCACAAAAAGCCCGTGCCTCTGCCTTCCTCACTTGCACGGTTTGGCCCCCATATTCAATACTCAATGGTCAGCCTCCATGCGGTAAGGAAGTCCGAGGAGCCCACGGGGAGGACAGCAGGGGGAGGGACAGAAGCCTCTGACAGCTCTTGCCTCACTGCACACCAGGGCTTTGATTAGAGCTGACTTGGGAGTCTCTGGGAACTAGATCCTCTTCCCTTACCCACTGAGGCTCAGCAACTGTCCTCTGTTCAGATTGCCGGTTCTGAGCCAGGTAAGTGATTGCTGATGTGAAGTAAGTTGTCCCACTCACTTCCCTCCTGACACCAGATTAGGTGGCAAGAATGAGAGAGCCCTGCCTGCCATCTCCCTAGTTGTAATCCCTCCTCACTCATGGCAGATTTTTACCAAATCTACCCTTGATGTTGGTGGTACCATTGGCCATGAAGGGGACTCAATTATATGTTAATTTCTCAGCCCACTGTGACTGCCAAATCCAAAATATCTTCCTCTCTCTGTTAATGAATATAACCAGACATTTTAACATAAGAGAAAGGAGAAAAGTCTCAAAGGGCCACAGAGGTCAAGAAAGATGTTAATTGTTCTTCTGTCTCAAAATCAAGTGCCCAGGTGTTGGGCAAGGCAGAGAAATATAGCTGGAAGAGCCAGCATGGAAAGTCAGTGAGAGTAAAGAGAGGAGGGTCCTTCTGTGCTCAGTGAGGATATTTCCCACCAATGGAAACAGTAATGTTCCAAATGTGTGCGTGAGAAGTTGGGAGGAGGTTGATAAAGGAGAAGGAAGAACAGAGCAATGTGAAAACAAGACAAAGACTGGGGCTCCTGTACTCAGTTAAAGCACTCAGATAAAGATGGCAAGAATGAGGGGGCAGCATTTCTAATATAGAGATAACACACACTTGGGAGTTAGCTGGGGAAAGAATGGGTGGACAGAGAGGAAGGGCTGTTGGGGAGGGTATAGGAAGGGGTGGGTTGAAAGGCAGACAGACAAGTGAGAAGATCTCTGAGAGATTCGGTCTTACTCAGGTAGTGATAGCCATCTCTGAGAACCATGACCATATTTGTTGGTTCCCAATCCCTCCCTGAATATCTCATGCAGTAGGCAGTGAAAGTAGGGCCCTATGAACACCTTCAGCCCTCTCTAGGTTGGTCTATTACTGAGCCTACAGACACTTAGTGCAGAATTCCAACTACCAGTCGTCAAGTGACCACTGACGCCCCCTAGTGATGGCTCCTAAAGCAGCTGGTTGCCTTTGGTGCCAGACAAGTGTGAATGTGGACCCTTGCTTCCCAATTTACTTTCATCTAAGCCCCAGGATGCTGCAGCTTATCAAGGAACACCTTCCTGTGAGGATGGAAGTGGGGCAAAGAAATAGAAGGAGCCAGACCTGAATCTTCTCCCCGAGGAAAGGGAGGAGAAGATAGGAAATGGCTACACATAGCCCCGCTTTTGTTGTCTGCACAGATTGTTAACTGCTCCCAAACCAAGATCTCCAGCGAGCATGCTCTGAGTCTTAGCAATATCACAGCTCCTCAGGTTACTCAGCCCTTCCCTCCCTGAGCCCCAGCGGGTGTCTAGCACCTGCAGATGTGCCTCTCCCTCACCAGGGAGGGTATAGGCGTATCATATATAGCCTTAGGTTTTGATCTACATCGTGTATTTCATTTTGTCTCTTGTGCTGATTCTTAAACCTGCTTCTTAAGAATGAGAGCCAAGCTTTAATCCCCTCCTGCACCTAGCATCTGTGGTTGTCTGCAGGTCCCTGAAAGCAGCTTGTAGCCAAGGAACCACCCACTCTTTTGTTGTCCTTTCTTAACTCAGGCCTCTCCTGGGCTTCCTCCTTCCCCTGTGGCTTACCCTCTTTCACTTGGTTGGAAGCTGGAGGCTTGGGAGCCCTGGGAACAGCCTGAACCTGAACGGTGATATGCAAGTGTTGTGTCATGCATGCAGTGCATGCTTATTAAACACCAGTGCTATACATCACTATCAGACTACAAGAAGGAATTCAAGGGAAAGGTCATGTGTGTAAGGATGTTACAGTCTACATGGAAAGACTGGAAACAAAGAGTCTAGGTGTTCAGATCTTTCCAGTAAAATACAGGTGTGCTCTGTGCAGTAGCCAAAGTCTCCTGGGAAATTGGGAATAAACTCAGATCCCAAGGCTAAACACCTGCTAGATAGTCCCTTACTAAGGACCAGCAGTTTCTGCTCTCTATGGTCGAGGCCATTTGCTCTCTAGCATGTGACAGGATGCAAAATGACACTGTGTTCCCAGTGTCCATGGCTGCTGTGCTTGTAAACTTCTGGTGTGTCCCTCCAGCACCTCCACTAAGGTTCTGGCCTTCTCCACTCCTCAGAATGCTTGCTGGTGTCCCTTATTGATCTACGACCTTCTACTCTGGTTTCCAACATTCTGTATCGTCCTTGTCTCCATCTTCACTCTCTGTTCTGCCTGACCTCAAGTCTCCTCGTTCTTGGCCTTGACAACTTCGAAGATGTCCTCTTCCTTCACATGCCAGCTACACATCTTGCTTTCTTTTCTTTTTTATTAGATGTTTTCTTTATTTGTACTTCAAATGCTATCCCCTTTCCTGGTTTCCCTTCAGAAAGCCCCCTATCCTCTCCCCCCTCCCCCTGCTCACTCACCCACCCCTTCCCGCTTCCTGGCCCTCCATGGCATTCCTCTACACTTGGGCATAGAGCCTTCACAGAGCCAAGGGCCTCTCCTCACATTGATGACCGACAAGGCCATCCTCTGCTATACATATGCAGTTGGAGCCATGAGTCCCACCATGTGTACTCTTTGATTGGTGGTTTAGTCCCTGGGAGATCTGGGGGTATTGGTTAATTCATATTATTGTTCCTCCTATGGGACTGCAAACCCTTCAGCTCCTTGGGTCCTTTCTCTAGCTCCTCCATTGGGACCTTGTGCTCAATCCAATGGTTGGCTGCGAGCATCCACTTCTGTATTTGTCAGGCACTGGTAGAGCCTCTCAGGAGACAACTATAACAGGCTTCTGTCAGCAAGCACTTGTTGGCATCCACAATAGTGTCTGGGTTTGGTGACTGTATATGCGATGGATCTCCAGGTTGAACAGTCTCTGGATGGCCTTACCTTCAGTCTCTGCTCCACACTTTATCTCTGAAACTCCTTCCATGGGTATTTTGTTCTCCCTTCTAAGAAAGACCAAAGCATCCACACTTTGGTCTTCCTTCTTCTTGAGTTTCTTGTGGTTTGTGGATTATATCTTAGGTACTCCGAGCTTCTGGGCTAATAGCCACTTATCAGTGAGTGCATGCCACGTGTGTTCTTTTGTGATTGGGTTACCTCACTCAGGATGATATTTTCTAGTTTCATGAATTCATTGTTTTTAATAGCTGAGTAGTACCACATCTTGCTTTCTATGTAGCCATGATTTAGCATTTCATATGTGATAGTTACAAAGAATCATAAAAGTTCGGATGACACTTGTTCAGTGTTCATGTGTCCTTTCTGAGACAGCCCATAGCTTGGAAGGGTTTTGTGGAGCCGCATCTGCCTTAAAAAAGGTGGTCACTCAGAAAAAAACCTTGACTTTTTCATTAGAGTTAATTCTGAAGCATTCTAAACACAGGACACCCCTGGAGAAGCCTGGAGACAGGAAGTCTCCCCTATGTGTGGGAACTCAAGGAGTCAGGTGGGCAGAAGTGCCGGACCAGGCTACAGTGAGTTGCTGAGAATGTGTCATAAAGATGCATGAGCATCTTCAAGGCCTCGCTCAACCACCTAGGGCCTTTGGAACTCATTTGGCTCAAAAGATAGTCAAGCTGCTGTGTCTTTGAGAAAGGGTACAGCTGATGTTTCACTTGGGCCCACTGTACAGAAGAATGCCACACAGACTAGATTGCTCAACTAACAAGCATTATTTCTCTCAACTCTGGGTAGCAAACTCCAAGAATAAAGTGCTGTGAACAGATCCAATATCTAGTGAGAGTCCCTTTCTTGGCCTCAAGGTGGCCAACTGACTTCTCCCTGTGTCCTTACAGGCTGAGAGAGACCTCTGTTCTCCAGGCCTTATAAAACACCAATCCCACCATGGGGCTTCTCCCTCCTGATCTCACCCAAACCAAATCACAATCCCAAAACCTGTTCCCCAGTACCATCACACTGGGGGCTGGGATTCAACAGGTAAAGCAGCTTACACACCAGCAGCCCATAATAGTTACTGTACATTCTCTCTGGAAAGACTGCAGACTGGATATGTCTATAAGTGCACACTCAGTTCTCCTTGCTGTCACTGCTAGTCCAGGACCTTGATGTAACACTTCCCATGTGCTGCACAAAAGTCAAGACAGCTCTGGGCTCCTATTTCTCCTCTACCACATGCTGGCTCTGTGCATGGCATCCTACTGCTTTCCAGGGTCCCTACCCCCGTGTCCAGGTACCCAGGCAGGGAGGAGCAGTCAGGTTGATGTCTGTCCTCTAAGCGAATCCCAGATTGGCCACATTTTGCTCTTTTGCACTGATGGTGGGCTAGGCTATTGTCTAGACATCCTTCCTCTAGGATAATGGTTCCCAATCTTGCGCTAAAACCACCATGGCAAACTTCTGTCTCCAAAAACATTTACACTATGATTCATAATAGTAGCAAAATTACAGTTATGAAGTTAGCAACAAAAATAATTATATGGTTGGGGGTCATCCCAATATGAGGAACTGTATTAAATGGTCGCAGCATAAGGAAGGTTGAGAACCACTGTTCTGGGACTTTCTGGCTTGGGTCTTGGAATTCCCCATTCCGATTTGGGAAAGAAAAAGCATGGGGAATACTTTCTATTTTTTTTTCTCCATCTGAATATCTTGTATCCATTATGACGTTTTGACTGAGGAGTCCTGTTGGGAGCTAAGGCTACTCCCAGCCATAGATGCTGGAGAGACCAGGCACTACCACAGCCATACTCATCCAGTGCATCTGCAACGCAGCACATGACCCATGCTCTCTAGTGAAGTGCACTCTGCCTGGCTGGTTTTTGCATGGCCTGTCCCCAGGCACTGCCTGGCCTAAAACCAGGTACTGCTTCCCTCTCTTTGGCAGTTGGGGCACCCCTAGCCCCTCTTCTTAGTTGGGCAAGGATAGTCCAGAAAACAAAGAAAAGACAGCTGGAAAGATCTTGGGTGAGAAAGAGGCAGCTCCAGCAAAGTGTCTAGAATTCTCTTGTGGTCCCTTCCCCCATAGTACCCTCTGCTATTGTCCAGGTCATCTCTGAACTGTGCAAAATGACTCACTCCAAGTACTGGCTCTGGACCAAAAGGGCCTTGGTGTCAATTTCAGTCTTGCCATTTACCTCAAACCATGTGACCTTAGGCAGCTCACACAACCTCTCCATCTCAGTTCCTTCATCTTCTCAGACAGGAAGAATGACAATACTTGTTTCCCCAGGTGGCTACCCATGTAACTTACTGTATGTAGTCTTTGGGATGGTGCCTGGCAGCCACTAAGCCCTGTGTGTGTGTTTGCTGACACTGTAGTTTGCAGTTTTGAAGACGCTGTCCCCTCATCCTGTAAGGCCACCTTTCCATACCCAGCTAATGCCAACAGTTCTCTAGGACTCTGCTCAAGCAAGACCTCCTGCATGTCCACATTCACAGGGATCATCAAAAATGCACACACTGTGGCCCTCAGTGCACTCAAGGATCATTGTTATTACATGTCTAAGACAGATACGTTGTGAGCCGCCCACTGAGTACTGCAAACATATGTGTGTTACAAAACACAGAATTTTCTTGTGTTGAGTGAATAGATAAGACCCTGTTGCAATCTATTAAGGTCCTATGTTTATCCAGGCACTCATTCATCCCTTCATTCATTCACAAAAACCTCTGTGTGTATATGTGTTTTGCGTGTGTGTGTGTGTGTGTGTGTGTGTGTGTGTGTGTGTATGTGTGTGTGTGCGCGTGTGTGTGTGTGTGTGTGTGTGTGTGCGTGCGTGCGTGTGTGTGCGTGTGTGTGTGTTTCTCTTAGGAACTGTCCATGTTGGTTTGTGAGGCACAGTCCTTCATTAGAACTTAAGACTCATTGAGTAGAGTAAGCTGGACCACCCAAAGACCCTTAGGATCACCTGTCCCTGCCTCCCTAACATGGGATTATAAACCTATGCTGCCAAAATTGGATTTTCACCTGAATTTTGGGGATTGAACTCAGATTTTCATGCTTATATGGCAAGACCTTTATGGACTATGCTATATCCTCAGCCTCTCATAAAGAACTATAATTAAAATTTAAAAGCCTCTGTTGCGCATCTATGATGAGCCAAAACCATGTTTTACTGACACCTTTCCATGATAGACCCTGGGTAACCCCATCAGACCTTGGATTCTACTTGGTCAAAAGGTTAAAGTAAATTCTGCGTTCTCTTTTTAACAAGAGAAATTTTAGAAAGCTTACAGATAGCCAAGAGTAACTTAATCTCAAACTCAGAGCCCTATTTCAGGCTCACATCAGCTGAACATCACAGCCGGGCCCAGCCAACCCTCTCAGCATCCATGGCTGAGACACACAAGGCTGGGAGTATTCTGCCAAAGGAATTGTTGGAATCTTTCTAAATCCATTGTCACAAAACCTTTGAAAGTTGTTGCGTAAGTGCCAACTGCTTAGGTTGCCAGTCCTATTTCTTAGAATATTTTCCTGTTTCCCGAATGTAGAGACACTTCAGCTCGTGTAACAGCCCCACAAAGTGGTCTGTGTGACATTGCCTGGCAGCCATCTTTCCTTCCGTTCTGAGTGCTAAGAAAGCCTCATGTTTGACTGAATTCATTGTTGCCTCTGTTAAAAGATTTTCCCAGCTTTCCTCAAAGCTATGAATCGTCTACTATGTTCTGACCAGAGATGTGTGGTAATTTTCTCCTGTTGCTGCTGTAGCAATTTGTCACAGACTTAAAGGAATAGAAATTTATCAGTTATTTCTGGAAGGCAAAGTCCAGACCTAGTCTTCTGTCTGCGGGTTTTGTGACTCTACTGTCCACCTCCCTCCCACTCTGTTGGAAAGACTGGACTGTTGAGGTAGTATTCAGTGATTTGTGTAATCATTCCCTCTTGAGGCCCTTAATCATACCTGCAAATCCTTTTTGTTATATGAAGTAACATCTGTGATTCCATGGATTGGAACATGGACAATTTGAGAGTCATTATTCTGTCTATCGCAATTAGAAGTAGACTCTGGGGCTTTCAGGAAATGTATTTACAGGGGGTATCACCTGGGGAAAATATCCTTGCCTGTCTTTCTTTTCCTCTCTTTCTTCTGCCTTCTTCCCTTCTGTCCTTCCTTCCTTCCTTGCTTCCTTCTTTCCTTCCTTCCTTCTTTTTCTCCAGGAAGTGACCTTGAGGATGGAAATTAATCACTAGTTAATGAAAGAGAAACATTGAGGTGGAGATCCTCAATGACCCCTCCAGCCCTCTCCAGAATTTTTTTTTTACGAAATATACATGAATCTTGTTTAATCCACCACTAATTTTTGCTGTCATTTTGTTTGTGTGGAACATTCAGACGGACCTAATCCCAAATACTTAATATCATGTACAACTCTAGTCTCAAGAAACTACAAGTCTGAGGCTCAGGTCATCTACTCTATATAAGGGGCAGGCAAGTTATCGATATGGATATGACAACTGCCACAAGAGTGTTTGGAAAACTGGACAGTGGTTTTGTCTTGTATTGATCAGCCACCAGCCTTTACCTAGACCCTCACAATTCATCTGACTTCTACCACTGTTTCAGAGCTTGATCTGATTCCACCATGACACCCCAGAAGAATCAAGCCAGACAGAACAGGCTCCTGAAAAATCAAGTTCTGGTCTCAATTAATTCAAAATGGTACTATATGTTGGCTTCCATCCTATACATACATTATTTACATATACATAAATAATAATCAATGGCCATGAGTGGGCTGGCCCAGTACGTTCTGAAGTGGCCCTAAGCAATAATCAAATCCACTGTCCCCAGGGAAAGCCAGCAGTTATCAGCAACACGGAAGTGTGGGATGTTAACTTGGGCTAATGTTCTCTATCCAGTCATCATGAGTTTTAGATGTATAACGTAATATGGCCTCAGTAAAGGGGTGACATGAGGTGTCAGGGCTGCTTCTCGTTAAAGACACCCCCATCACAGTTGCAGAGAGACAATTGAGGAAGTGTGAACACTTGGTCATGCTGTATTGTTGTGTGGCAGCCAGTGAGCTCTGTAATCATAGCAGCTATCCTCGCTAGGCCTCCCTTTCCTACCTCACCCCTACTCATTATTTGGATCCTGGGGTGTTTCCTTTATTAGCTCTAGCAATTTCTTTAATTATTCACTGCAGCAATCTGATCCAGTAACCAGCACCTGGGGCAGACATGGCACTGAGGAAATGGGACAGGAGGAATAGACCTGAGATGAATTTTAGATTGATTCCATCCTTTGCCTAGGTCCAGGGCCATGCCATCTGAGATTATTCCTCGTGTGTTCTCTGAACCAAAGGCATTTGTCTCTTGCTCTAGAGTTATCAGTGTGAACAGAGGATTGGCCAGAAAGATGCCCAGCTCTGAGGATACTATACTATGAGTCTTAACAGTACAATGAAATCTAGAGCTTATGCTCGCTTCTCTGCCTAAATGAACATGTCCGCCGGGAAGCAGTGCCCACCATGCAGAGAGTCGCCGTGGGCACAGCGGGACACGAGTCCCTCAGTATCCACCATGCAGTGAGTCGCCATGGGCATGCCGGGAAGCAGTGCCCACCATGCAGTGAGTCCCCGTGGGCCGTCGCCCTGGTTGCTAATGTGCTCCAGGGAGTCTGCTGTGACTTAACTACAGAAACGCCACAAAGCAAATTCGAAGCTGTCTTAAGAGAGAAGAGAACACAGAAACATTGGCTGTCTGTTCAGCTTGAGCTGAGCTATCAGATGCTGCCAATGGTGGGAGGCATGGATTTTCCCCTGAACCAAGACAGGAACAAGGAAAGGAGGGCAGAGATGGCAGGGGTGAGCTGGGAGGGCCTGGCAGTTGCTTCTGTAGTCTTTCTCACTTCTGTTCCTCTCCATGACGGCCACAGCTTAAGCCACAGAAGGGGGATTGATGGATGCTGGGGACCCCTTTCAGGAGGTGGAGAGTTTCAAAACTGAGAATGCATAGTTTGGGGCTCCCTTACCATCTGTGCTGCCTACAAACCATGGGCTTACCTCCAAGGCCCCTCCCCTTGGCTGCATTTTCTCTTGACCTCTAAAGGTGTCCTTACCCAGACTCACTGCTTAGGAGCTTAAGGTCTATTCTAACACAGCAGTGACTCCTGAGCGGTAGCTGCAGCCTCCTCTCTTCCTGAAAATCCAGATTTGCATGTCCTGTGGCCCACCCCCAGATCCCTCCATACAAAAGGCTACCACAGATCTCAGGCTAACATAGATCTCCCTCAACCCAGGCTTCCTCCCCAACCTACAGGCCACTCTCACTGATCTTGGGCCCCTGTACATCCTGTTAGTTAAGGTAGGATGCTACAGTCACCGGGATCCCCTTCTAACCACATAGGAACCCCTCTTCTGTGAAGAGGACCAGAAGCTTGGCTTTCCATGAGGCCGCACCTCACTAAATGCGACCCCACTAGCTTTCCTACACTTCATTACTTACTACAGGACACCTCCCATACTACCCCGCGCCCCAAGCATTTAATTTTTGTAACCCACTAGAAAACTCTTCTCACCAGTCTCTTGCCTTTCCTCCAGATTCAACAACAGCCTTCTCCATGGAGCAGCTGGAAAGTGATCTTTTGAGACTGAATGAGCCTCTCCCATTCGGAGCTCTATAGAGATGCCTTTGAAAACCCAGCTGGACCTCAGCTGAAGCAGCCACATCCTTGTGGTTCTTGGGTTAGTCCTGGGTCTCCAGGCTCCAGTTACCCAGCCCAGCGTGCCTCCCACCCTCTGGGTAGACTAAGCTTGTCCTTGTTCCTTCCTCTCCTTCCACCGTACAGTCGCAGCCACACCTTCCCTTCACCGGGGCCTCTGTAAATGTCACCTCCCTTACCATCCAGTCTCAGGAGCCCACCAGTCACTCTCTCCTCCTCCACCCCATTTGAGCTTCCTTACTGCACCCTCGTGAGCTCTCGCTCTCCTGACAGATGCGAGGTGTCAGTCTGCTAGTCGGTGACCAGGACTGGAACCCCCACACTCTTAACAGTAAAAACTCCCCAGAAGACCACTTAATAGATCAGCCCACTCTGTAGCAAATGCCTCCTTCCTTCTCTTCTGAGCTGACTGTCTCCATTGGTCTCTCTAAGATGGTGCCAGAAGATAGGAACACAAGAACTGGAATTCACGTTATTTCTTCCCTAGGTGTTCCCAGTCTAGGATAATCCTTCAGCTCCTGTCTGGTCACCTTCTCTCTCAGAGATCATGCTCTCTGGGTTCCACTATGCCCCCTCTTGCCACCATATTTCCCCTTACTGTCACTGTGCCACAGGCTGCTCCTCCACCTATAGCCCAGCCAGACTTCCTTCCTCACTGTTTCATGTACAGGCCCAGATATGACATACAGAGGCCGTGGCTAGATGATGCTTTCAACAAAGCATGCCTGATTGCAATAGCTGGAGCTCATCTCTTTTCCTCTCTCACCCATCTTCCTGCCTCATCTCTAAGACTACTTCTTAACCACAGAGAGCTCAAACTGCCCAGCAGCTGGAAAGAAAAACCATGCTGGGCATTTTGGGAAATGACTGTAACTTGCTCAGACCAGCTTCCTCACTCCCTCGATACCCAGACCTCCTCTCTCCTCTCTCGTCTTACAAAAAAAGGGAACAGATAACTTTTAAGCAGCGCACTGGGAACATTTAATCCCAGACTGACAGTGAGAACTGATCTGTACATCTAGATAGCAG
>NW_022196912.1:98034091-98079396 GCF_008632895.1 Mastomys coucha
CCTTTCCTTCAACTTTATCCTCAGCCTGAGCTGACTTTTGCTGTTATTCAGGATTCGGGTCATGGGGACACCTATTGCAGAGGCACTGCGTTATGTGTGTGTGTGTACTGAGTACTATATGTGTGTGTGGGTGTGCCTGAGTGTATGTGAATGTGTGTGCAAGGCATATATTAACAAGAAAGGCATGATTGCTAGATGATACATAGGAGTTTCAGGTGCAGCTAGGGAGGGAGCCTGAACTCTCGCGGGGGGGGGGGGATGCAGGAGGGTAAGAGGGAGACTTTGGAAAGGTTAGGAGACCTCGACTCACTTCTCCCCATGTTAGGAGACCGAAGAGCTTCTCTGGAAAGGAACGTGCCACCAAGAAAGCCTGAATCCTGTCCTCTACGAGATCCCTCGGATTCAAGTGACTCGCTTGACTCTTCTCCCCAGTTCTCTAAAACTGCCTTTCATTCTGGACCAAAACATCCAAATAAGAAACAGCATTTGGAGCCTGGGGAAGCAGGAGTAGAGTGGGGATGCATGCAGCATGGCTGAGCTACAGTTATATGGTGTTGGAGAGAAACCTTGAAAATTCTGTCTGATCCCAAGCCAAATTTATTTCGTTTTTTTTTTTTTTAATGAAGCTTGTCAGCAACTCTAATGATAGCTTTTACAGACAAACATTCTAACACAATATAACCCAAAGACAATAATTTGACACTTCGTACTGAGGGACAGCAGTAGAAGGAGTTACAAGTCTTTGTTTTCTACCGTTACATCATCATGTTTCTGTTAGAGCAGAAAACATTGTGTGAACAGTAAAAAGAAAAATGCAACACAAAAGTCTTGGATCTGATCTGAGGTTTTCTCAGGCCTTTGCTGGTTTTGTGCGTGGCATGCAGGTATGTGCGGGGCAAAACATGTGTGTTATGTGTTCAGAACAAAGGCTGCAGGGACGTTGTGCGGAGCAGCATGGGTAAGCACTGAACTGAAACACCCAGAGTCACGGGGTGTTGTTCATTAAGTTGTTTGGCTGTCGCACATTCAGAAACCTTTCACTGTTCTCAACTTCTCATGTCTGTCTACCCTGCCCCCTGGGTCATGGCCTATGGTTTAAGAGGCTGTACCAGAGACTGACCCACAGGGAATCAGCTCCTAAACATAGATAGGGGCTGTACAGGAAGGTTCATGATGGCATACTGGAGAGGCCAGGAGGCTGGATAGAGAAACGGGAGGGCGAGAAGGCCACAGTCCACTGCTGGGGAAGCATAAGATTGCCTTGAAGCCAACCAAGATAGCTCTCCTCTAGCTGATTTGCTGGCTGTTGTCTATGTGTTTGTTTGACATGGGGTCTCATTCTGTTGCCCAGGCTAGCTTCCAGCTCCTGGACCAGGCATCCTATTGCTTCGTCCCCATCCCCCTAACTCATAGCTCACTTTTCTTTCTGTTCCCCATGGATCTCTACCCTGGGGGAGCACACAGCACTTCACACACTGAGCATGCTGGAGAATTTCTGTTCTAGAGGACTGGCTGTCCAACACACCTCAACCTGAGTATAACTGTGAAGTGCCATCCCCAGTGCGGGCACTTCCAGCTACACTGTTGGAGTCCTCGGTGTGCCATCCAACTTACTTCCTCACTATTTCCTGTTGATCCTAACTGAGTCCGTTGCGATGGGATCAGCTGGAACTAGGAATTATTATGTCTGTGGCCTCATGGCACCCGAGAAGGACTCCCATGATAACCCTTGCAATGTCCCAGTGCACTCGTGCCTTTAGGACAGAGCCCTGGAATGTTCATCATCGAGTGTGCGGTTGGGGAAGGGGTGTAGCCTGGTGGTAGAGAGCCCCTGGCATCCTTACAGGTAAATGAATCCAAACGTTCTAATCAGTAATAGTTGTCCCGAGAGCAACACTGAAATCACTGCTTGTGAAATATTAGCTGTCTCTGGCAGAGGAAACGAGGCTCAGTCTTTTCGGGGCTCTGTTCTCACATCTACCTCTCAGGTAGGAGTTGAAACTTGGAACCAACAGGCAGATCTCCGAGGGTCACAGAGCTGGTGGGGACCAGCAATCCAGATTCCCATCCACCGACCCCCCCACCCCCTGTGGCTACAGAGAGCGGTCTAAGGACTTGGCTACAGTGGGGTTGGAGGAGAGAGCTCAAGGTCCTTCCCACGGTTTGTCTCAATAACCAGAAATGGATCTGGGAGTGGATCCTTTGCTGGAAGAGAGCATGACTCGGGGAGGGACTGGCTCATCTGTGTGAATGAGACAGAATGGGATGCCATGCCTGCAGAATGGCCTGGAGCCTTAGGACTTGTTGGGGGAAGGCTACTAGCTCTATTGCTCTCATGGTGAGGCTGCGGCTCATCAGAATGGCATTGAGTAATTGCTGCTTAGAGACCGACCCTCTCCCAGATCACCTCAGGAGAACCTTAGCCTCCCAGAGCAACTTAAATGTAAAATGTACAGGAATCACTTTTTCGGATTTAAATTTGTGCGCAAGTAAGACGACCAGTAGGTCACAGGAAGGTGATGGTGACGGTCCCAAGGCTACCCCCTACTGGATCCTTTTCTAGCACCAGGTACCCTCCCAGTCTTCCCAGGAAAGCTCCCCGTCGGGAGAACATCAATGAAGCTTTCTGATGAGGGCGCCTGAACACCGGGCATTAGATGAGTTCTTTCTCGGAGCACTGACCCTGCAATTTGTTTTTCCTTCCAGCCTTTTAATGGAAGACACTCAGCAGCAGCAGCCACCCTAGGGAACAGTGGCTCCTCCCACCACAGTTACGTGCCTCCACTTCCCTATGCTAAGGCCTAATCAATGTAGCCACATCCAGCCTTGCCTTTAACAAGCTGATTGTGGAGCTAAATCCCACACGCTCTCAGCCTCGGCCTGGATGCGTTTGATTGACAAAACTAATCTCTCCTCCCGCCCCCACGTCTGCCGCTTCCCGCATCCTCTTGCAAATCATGTACTCAGCTGCTGACAATTAGATATAAGACTTGGGATTCGGGCGCAGGAGGGTTATGAGGTCATGAATCAATTGTGGGGGCTCTGGTGAGCTAACCAACCGGGGGAGCCTGTCTCAAGCACCTCACCGCAGCCCTCAGCGCCTCCTGGCTGATTTATGAGTTGGTAATAACCTCGCCTGCTCTCCTGCCCCTGTTATTTTTCATAATACACAAGGAAGCTTTAAATTTCAGAGTCCAAGCTGGCTGGGTGGGGAAGAATGCCTGCCCAGGGCTTCCCCATTGTCCATTGTCTTGGATGTTATGTAATCACTGGGTCCTTGAGAGTGATGGTTGTCACAGGCTCCTAGAGGCCAGGAAGCTGTTTACGGGACCCCAGAGAGATGATCCTAACAGACCCTGCAGATGGTAGAAGGTTTGCAGATCAAGGGTCTAAAATCCTAATTCCTGTGTCTGAGTTCAGTTCCTCCAACAGGATCCAAACTAAGTCTGAGGACTGGAGGATTTCCTGTAAGGAACATGACAAGGTAACACACACTGCAAACCGGAAGTAATCAATGGAGACCGGAAGAGGATGCAAAAGAGGAGACAGACTTTGGACAAACAGTATCTGCAGGCAGAAGGGTGGAGGCCTGCTTGACCATCATTCTCCTCTCAGTCCTCTATGACTTGGCAGCCAGCACATACTGATGAAAAGATGGCTTTGGTTGCTGCCTATCCCTTTGTAAAATGATTAATCTCTAGAGATTTCTTCTTCTAAGAGAAAATGTGGTGTTTTTAGAGAAAACCATGACAATAGATGAGAAGCCCTAAGGATCTCATCAGAAGCAGCATCCCAAAGGTGCCTGTCTGAGACCTGGTGTGAGGTGGTCTCTCCTCTCTTCCTCCTGTCTTCCTTCTTTCCTCTCTCCCTTCCTACCTCTATCCATCCCTTTCTCTGCTTCCATCCTCCCTCCCCTCCCCTCCTCTTCCTTCCTTTCTTCCATTCCTTCTTTCTTCCTTCTTTTCTTTCTTTCTTTCTTTCTTTCTTTCTTTCTTCCTTTCTTTCTTTCTTCTTCTCTTTCTCTCTTTCTCCAGCTCTTGGCCTGAAATTTAAATAAGCCACCAAAGACAAAATGTTTAATTGAACTTGCAATGAATACATGCATATGGGTGACTATGTGTTATATTGCAATATTTGACTACAACTATAATTGAAAAGGTGCTTACTAAATCCCACCTCTATGCCAGGTGTTCATCCCATGCTAGCATAATTGAATTCCTGTCCGTAGATGCTGATGCTAATCAAATGCTAGAGTTAAATCTCATCTTCCCCCCAGAACTGCAGAATGTGGTCTTATTAGGAAACACAGCTACTATAGGTATAACTAGTTAAATCTGGAAATTGGGGTGACCCTTGAGGCATCATGATTTCTCTTACAGAAAGAGAGCCTTGGGAAGTGTGTATACCAGAGGATACAGATGCAGAAATCAAGGTGTTGCTTCTACAGGACATAGATACCACATTCTGCCAGCAGACCAGAGGAGAGGCAGAGGGGCAGCCCTTCCTCTCTGCCCTCATGAGAATCAACACTTCCGTGACCTTGAACTTGAGAATCCCACTTCCAGAACTATGCGAAAGTGAGCTGTGGTGGTTCAGGCCACCCCATCCATGGTACTCTGCTAAGGCAGCTTTGGGGTGCTAATACAGAAGAGGGAGCAGATGCTAACCAAGCAATCCCATGGGGGTTATCTATTCTTGGCCAAGAGAAGTACTGCAAATGGGAGAGCCTCTTTGTCTGCCAGCAGATGCCAAGGAACCTTGCCAAGTCTTGAAAGTAGTGAAGGGTGTGCAGGAATCAGGTACGGTAGAAGCTGGGGGTGGCAAAGTGGATCTTCACTATCCCTGGAGAATGGCAGATGCAGAGGTTCTGAGCTGAGATGACAACATGGTATGTTCTGGGAATCGAAAGGTGGCCCTGCTAACAGAAGAGAGGAGGAGAAGGGAGAGGAAGATTCGAGTACAGTCAGTCACCAGAGCACTCACACCAGAGCCATGCTGGAATCCATCACATTCAGAGCCAGAACCTTATTCTAGGTGAGGGTACCTGTCTTGCTGTCTGATCCTCACTTTCTACAAAATATTTGTCCAGGAACTGGAGCGCTGCCCCAGTGGTTAAGAGCACTGGATCCAAAGGACCTGGGTTCAATTCCCAGCACCCAGATGGTGTATCACAACCATCTGTAACTCCAGTTCAGGGGATCCAACACCCTCTCCTGGCTTCTGTATGCACTAGACTTGCATGTGGTGCACAGACATACATACAGGCAAAACACCCATACACATAAAGTAAGAAGAAGAAAAGTATTTAAAAGAAAAAAATAAAAGGCTGGGTGGTGGTGGCACAGGCCTTTAATCCCAGCACTCAACAGGCAGAGGCAGGCAGATCTTTGTGAGTTCAAAACCAGCCTGGTCTACAGGGTGAGCTTCAGGACGGCCATGGATGTTATACAGAGAAATCCTGTCTTGAAACACATTCGCACGCACGAGCACTCGTGCACGCATTCACACACTCACACATACACACACACACACACACACACACACACACACACATCAGGAGTAAGCCTTACCTTGCCACATTCCTGTTGCCTGTCTGCTGTCACATCCCCTTCCTCTCCCCATTGTCTGGAAGCAGAGTCCTTCCCAGAGGCATCAAGACACTCTGATGTTTCCTGAGAACAGAAAAGCTCAAATTATTATGGTTTCCCTCAGCCTGGCAGATGATGTCAGTGAGACGCTTGGACCTCATGAGGTCCCTGGAACACAGACTGTTTGAATGGCCACCATGCATCCAACTGTGCATATTCCGTGCCATTGACCGAAGCTGTTTCTACAAAAGGCAGTAGTTCCTGTGCTCTCACAGCAGCTGTGGCAGTCCTGTGATGGTCTCTTTCCCTGTGATGAAATGAAGGCCTGGAGAGGACCGTGGTTTATGAAGAACCAGGTCATCACAGGGAAACCAAGAGGCTTTGTGAAGAGGGCCTCTTCCTGTAAGTGGGTGGAAGGTTCATCGGTGGGTGGCATCTAAAGAAGTGGAGAGTGAAGTGGAAGGTTCCGGAATTTATAGGTGACATAATATGGGCTGGAGACAAGTCTACCCAGCTTAATCATCACTGTGCCTTTTGCTTCAGATGCTTGCTAAGTGACTACTAAGGCCTCCTCAGTGAGTTCTTAGTAGTGAACACACTGAGTGAATGCTATTTAGCTTCTCCTCGCACCGTTCCTCAGGCCTAGGTTTCCTTCCCACTGCCAGCTAGCCACACAGCCCAGTTTAACATTTCTTCTTCATTTAACCTTTCTCTTTTAGGGTGACACTTTTGTTTTGTAAAATGAAGTCATAAAATGAAGGTCTACCACTGTAGAGATGCTCTTCTTAGCCTGTCTATTCATCTAGTCAATGGAAATTTTTAAAAAAAATCACACCATGAAACTAGTATAGCAGTTTTGTAAAATTCTAAAACCCAGACTATAGGATGGATCCAAGGACTATGTATTAAGATTCAAGTGAGTGAGTGTACTGGTTGGTTTTGTGTGTCAAATTGACACGGCTGGAGTTATCACAGAGAAGGGAGTTCAATTGGGGAAATGCCTCCATGAGATCCAGCTGTGGGGCGTTTTCTCAATTAGTGATCAAGGGGGTAGGGCCCCTTGTGGATGGTGCCATCCCTGGGATGGAAGTCTTGGGGTCTATAAGAGAGCAGGCTGAGCAAGCCAGGGGAAGCAAGCCAGTAAGGAGCACCCCTCCATGGCCTCTGCATCAGCTCCTGCTTCCTGACCTGCTTGAGTTCCAGTCCTGACTTCCTCTGGTGATCAACAACAATATAAAAATAAGCTAAATAAACCCTTTCCTCCCCAACTTGCTTCTTGGTCATAATATTTGTGCAAAAATAAAAACCCTGACTAATACAGTGGGTTTTCAAAAGTGAATCGGGAAGGTGATTTAAAATGGAGTTTAGCTTAATAGTTGGTAATGGCAGCCAACACTAAATCGATTCCTCTACTTAAAGAAAAAATTCAACACCAGAATATCAGTCTCTCAAATATTGCTCTTACAGGCCACTAGAGATGTTTGTTAGCTATAAGGCAGTTGGAATGGAAAGGTGGGAAGAAATTTGGCATGAGAGTGCCTGGGATTCTAGCTCTGAGTCTAACAATAATATGTGACTTTGAGCTTCTCTGAGTCTAATCTTTTAAATGGTACTATAACGGCAGTATTTTGCATAATTATTGTCAGTATTAGGTATGATAATAGGAATAGATGCCCTCTGTACAATGGGCACTTGGGAAATGTCACTGCCCCTTCACAAGCATTGGCACTCACCAGGGAAGTGGGGTGAGCCTCCCTGTAGCAGGTGCACAGAGACCCCAAGCAGGCACATACAAACATCCACAGATGGAATCCAGCCTTGATGGACGTGCAGGGTGAAGGGTGGATGCTCCTGGCAAAGGTATTTCCTTGGGATCCTAAAATCATTTCCTCAAAAGAAATGGTGAGGATGGAAATAATCTTGCCAATTGCTCCAGTGGTCAGTGCTACGGTATCCCGTCTACCACGTCTCCAGGAGCTTGACATCTGCATATGATTGCAGTTCAGTACTTAGTCTTTATCAGCTTTGCAACTGATCCAACACTTGGTGGGGGGAACAGGGGAAAGTGGCTCATGCTAAGATCTCCTTGGGTTATCATGTCTGAGTGGAAGTGTCCTAATCAAGTTCCCTAAAACATGCAAAGACACAACCCAGGATTTTATATGATTTTATGCAATTATCCTTTAAACCAGAAACAGAGCCTCCTTAAACACTGGAGCCTCACTCAAATCTAGTTTGTATTTACCTAGAGTTCACACAGCATGGAACTAAGCCTGAGAGGTCACTGAGTCTCATTCTACCAAGTACATAAACAGACACAAATAAGGAATTCAGGTTACCTCTCCTGACCCAAGATTTTGATGAACATTCCTGCGGTGTCTATCCAAGTCCACTTGTAGTTCCAGGGACAACAGATGGCCAGAGTGTGTGGCAAGTTCAAAGTCAGTGATCCAGCATCACGACTGAGACACCCTCTATTGACCCATCAAGGAAAAACTGAATCTGGAGATGTGGTCCAGTTGGTAGGATGCTCACCTAGCACCCTGGAAGCCCTGAGTTTGACCCCCAGCACTGCATAAACTGGATGTGACAGCAGCAGTAATCCCAGACACCAAGAGGTTAGTCATCCTGGCTACCTAGTCAGTTACAGGCCAGCATGGACTCTAGGAGATCTCTGTCTCAAAACAAATATCAACAACAAAGTTCTACCCCAGAGACCCCTGTCTTTGTTCGCTGATATCTGGATTTCCAAAACAGGAAAATCTCCTTGGAGTCCCTTTAATTTCCATCTACTTTGGTCTGTAAGACCGTTTTTGTTTGTTTGTTTGTTTGTTTGTTTGTTTGTTGAGACAGGGTTTCTCTGTATAGTCCTGGCTGTACTAGAACTCACTCTATAGACCAGGCTGAAGCTGGTCTTGAACTCAGAGACTTGCCTGCCTGTGCTGGGATTAAAGGTGTGTACCACCATACTTGACAAAAGGCCAATTCTTGCCTCTCCATTATTGAAAATAAAAAGTATTTCTTTGTAAAGCATATAGAATGTTCTGTGAGCTTAAAATAGTTCAGAAATGAATAGCTTGATACCTCTTCATTGCCAAACATAGCCTACAGCTAACAAATTATTTCCAGAATGGTTCTTTTTCATGTCTGTATGTGTATGTGATTAATAAAATAGGAGTTTTTCTGCTGTAAAGAATATCATTTCACCATATATACTCTTGTTGATATGTTTTTTTCACTCAGAATTGTAGTTGTTCAATAAATATTTATTTCATAAATGAGCCATGGTTTATTAACTTTCTCGATAGAGGAATTTTATACTGTTCTTAAATGCCCATTCAATAAATATGTTTATATGTAAAGATACAGTAGAAAGGTATAGTACAGTCTGTATTAAACACATATTTACACACAAGGACACAGTACACATATAGTAGAAGGTTCTTGAGTACTCTCTGGTATAGTTCATGGATATTCCTGTATTGTGAGTTGATAAATTACTTTTAGTGGGGCTGGAGTGATGGCTCAGTTGCTAAAGTGCTTGTCACACAAGCATGAGGACATAAACTCAGATCTCCAGGACAGACTTATAGCTGGGTATGATCATGAGCCTATAATTCCTATACTGAGAAAGCAGACACAGGTAGATCCCTCTAGCTCACTGGACAGACAAACAGCCAGCCTAGATGAATAGATAAGCCCCAGGTTCAGTAAGAAACCCTATCTCTTTTGGGCAGTGGTGGCACATTCCTTTAATCCCAGTACTCGGGAGGCAAAAGCAGACAGATCTCCAAGTTCAAGATCAGCCTGGTGTACAGAGTGAGTTCCAGGACAGCCAGGGTTACATAGAGAAATCCTGTCTCAGAGAGAGAAAGAGAGAGATGGAGACAGAGACAGAGACACAGAGGAAGAGAGAGGAGAAACAGAGAGGCCCTGTCTCAGAATGAGGTGGAGAGGAGCTGAAGAAGGAGTGCACATTCATCTCTGACACACAAATCCATGTGTAGATAAATACCTGTGCATGCACCCACACAACATGTACATAGCACAAACAGAGAGAGAGTCAGGGTCTTAGGCTCTAGGGAGCAGAGTAACTCTGCTATGTGTGTTACGCTGTGGCGTGTTATCAGTCTATAAGTCCCCTTAGGACGTCTTACTAAGGTAAGGTCTCAAATTCAACAGTGGAAACAAAAGGCGGCCGTTGTTTTCCAACAGAACAGAAATGAGTCTTCTTCAAATTCTTTGGGGGGGAGGAAAGAAAGGATGGTCACTGGAGCTGGTGGAGAGAGATAAAAGATTAAAAACACAGGGAAGCAAATGCTTGCTCCCGTTGCTGTGTGGACTGTTCCCGTCTGGCTATAACATGCCTAGTTGGAGCACTTTCATAATATTATGACACATTTGCCTTGTTGTGGCTTGCTGTCGGGCTGAACCACAGTGGTTCACTTCCAGCCCCAAAGCTGGGGTGGAAGCTGGAAGCTGGCCACTTTTCTCAGAAGCAGGCAATAGCACTCCCACCAAAGAAAGAGGGGCAGGGAGGGAGAGAGGGAGAGGGAGAGAGAGAGAGACAGAGAGAGAGAGAGAGAGAGAGAACCTATCCTTAAGCATCCTCCAACATGCTTCCTGCATGCCATAGAATGGTACCCACAGTGAGAGCCACATAGTCCAGTGACGGCACAGCAAATAAAGTAGCCATACCCAGGACAGCCAGGAATAGCAGCTCAACAAACCTCACATGGCAACCACCAATGACACTATACCATGACACAAAAACCCAGCTCTGTGGTCCCCAAAGTGTTAGTGGAAGAAGAAGGGGGGTTAACTGCAATCCCTCAGCTCACCAAGGGTGACCAGGGCATAGTAGAGCTGGAGAAAAATTGGACCAGAAACTGAGTGCCAAAGGGGGTAGAAATTCAGACAATGGTGCCGGGGGTGGGCGGTGGGGGGAGGGTGGCAGGATAGCAAGGAAGGAGTTTCAATGTGAATGAATACTAATTAGTGACATGGATATTAATGATGACAGTAATTAACAGGGGAAAGGAAGGGCTGTCATTGTCCCAGGGTGAGCGATCAATCTTGGCAGGTGATAAATAATGGCTGAGCAAGCTCAGCGGAAAGATAATCCGCAGGCCCCGGGGAGAGTTGGAGTGATACTGGAAGCCTCTCAGTTTCCAGGCAACCCACAGAAAAGAACTATTTTTCTTTGAGGGGGAAAAAAAAACAGGTTAGTGTCTCTTCCCCCACCCCCAATTTGGGATTACAGCTCTTGGTCTGTTTTGTTCTGCATTTCCTAGAACAAATAACAGAACTTCTGTAATGTGGGGGAAACGAGCATGCGCACACACATATACACGGCTGTACAAGTGAGCTCCCTCTCAAAGGATGCGAGCGGACTGGAGTGGTTTTACATCCAATTTCAGCTCATAGATGTGATCCGGAAGCACGGGTGGGAAGCTTCCAAGTCTTGCTTTAGAGGCTGATGTGCAAGGAAACAGAATTGTCAATGGGGCTGACCCTGGGCAAAGTACAGGAGGGCCCTGGCAGCCCCGAGGCACTGGCATAGAGCCATACAGAGACCAGACGCCAAAGGTCCAGGCTGTCCAGCTGTCAGGGATCTCACTTCTAGTCAATGGTCAAATGGCTGAAAATTTTGATTCTCAGGACAAAGGTGTCTCAGTAAATTCCTCTGTTGGATCTCATTCACCTGTCTGGGAAGCTAGCCAGGCAACGATTAGCCTGCTAATCTACCCTCCCCTTCCCCGATTTCCCCGAGATACACACAGACACACAGACACACAGACACACACACACACACACACACACACACACACACACACCAAGGTTTCAGACCCGCTCTTGACTCAGAACTGGAAATATTGTTCCTCTCAGCCCATTTTCCATCAAACATTTCACATGATGAAGCCATGTTTAGAGGTCTGCATAAAGAAATCTTTGGGTAATGTGGTGGGTAGATCAGATATTTTGAATCTTGCAGATAGTCGCGCTCCTGCACTTCTGTTAGGGACCTCGAGGTCTGGGTCCTGAAACCCCGACTCTGGAGGACTGACGCCAAGACATAAGTACCCAGAAGCTGGGTCAGGTGGGGTGTGTGTACTCTGAGGGAGCTGCACTGACGACCCTGGCGACTCAGATCCTCTCTCTGTGTGTTTGTTATGGACAGCCCAGGGAGCAGTGATAGCCAGATCTGGTGAGAGCTCTCTCTCTGTAAGGAGTGTATCCATCTGTAACCACCTAAGTATGGAAGAGGTAGCGTGCTTTTGTGCACACTGATCCATTGCTTGAACCTGGACTGCCCCCTCCCCATGAAGAAGGCTTTGCTATGCTTCTGGGCCTCATCAGGAGGAAGGCTTTGCCAACTCCACAGGGTTGAGCTGCTAGGGACCTTGACACGTCAACAATACACAGTCACTCGGGGATTCCTCTGCTCCCTACGCACTCCTGTGTGAGCTAAGCTGCTCTTGGAACATGGGTTCTAGCTGCATCTTTTTAAAGGAAGATTGGTAAAGGGGAATTTGTTCAGAGACTGTGGCCCAGGGCCAGGAACTCCAGGCCACGCCATGTAATGAATCCAGGTCTGTCACACTGGGACACTGATGATTTATCGAAGGACTGACCAAAATCTGACAGGTTGGTCTCAGAGGAATGAGGTCTGGGTTCAGGTTCACTGTTCTGTCATCAGAAGACAAAACCAAGAGGAAGAATTTCTGTTGAAGTCTGACTTATCTTAAAGCATGCTGGCTGGCAGGGAGTTTGTGAGCTCCTAAGAACTGGGATTATTCTGAACACAGATAATGCCTCTCCCGAGGGCCCCAAAGAATCCTTTATTTTCATGATAAGAGCCATGGCCCCATCTATATTGTGTGTCTGTTTCACTCAGTCTCCCAGACAACTAAGGGAAGGTCTGAAGTGTTCATGGTCCACACGGGAGTTTTCACAGGCCAGATCGGGAAGTGGTATAGGTCACTCTACCCACATATAATTAGTACAGTATAGGCCACAGCCTACTTCAGGGGGTGTGGGTTGGATGACGTGAAGACCCAAGAGTGGCTTCTGCGGACCCAGAGGCATGTTGATTCAGAATGGACTCACGCTTGAAAAGAATGGTTTTTCCAAGAACCTTGAGGTCTCCTGAGCATTAGCCCTTGTCAGTAAGCATGATGCCAAGGGAGAAATGTGCTGGAGCAGGTGTACTCAGGTTTTGCCAGCCTGTCTTGGAAAAGCCATTGAAGTCTGTGTCCTCAGTAAGTTTCTGATGGATGGTCCCTAGAAATGCAGATATAACTGAGACCTTAGAAGTGAATTTGGATTTTTCGTTTTGGGTGGGTTGGTTTGTTGGTTGGTTCATTAGTTGGTTGGTTAGTTGGTTGGTTGGTTGGTTGGTGGTGGGGTTCTTCTTTTCTTTTTCCTTTCTGTTTCTCTTTCTTTATTGTGAAAGGATTGAAATATAGGCTGGGGGGCAGCTCAGTTGGTACTCTGCTTGCCTAGAATGCATGAAGCCCTGTGTTTGAGTCCCAGTACTGTAGAAACTAGGCATGGCGGTGCAGGGCTGAGGTCTCAGCACCCTTCTCTATATAGAAAATCCAAGACCACCCTGGGATGCGCCAAAGCCTTCCCCATTAAAGAAGGAAGAAAAGGAGGGATAACAATTATTGAATCATACATGTAAAAATGTCCAGTAGATGGGAAAGGCTGGTCACCATGGGAAAATGTCCATATTGTCCAGCCCTTGGGCTCCGGATTCTGCTGGCCTTCGGATTCTGGTGAAGATGTTACTTCTGCTACCAATGAGATCTTCAACTGAGAATGCTTTGTCGTTGCAGGTACTGACATTGTGCAGTGGCTTATGAAGAACCTTTGCATTGAGGACCCAGGTACTTGACCCTTGACCTTGCCTTTACCTCCTCTGGTGTTGGTACAGATGCCACAGCCAACTTCTTCAGGGCCCCCCAACCCTGTACAGTCTAGAAAAGAAGGCTTATCACCGTGGAGTCCAGGATGTGGGATCATTGTATTTGCAGATAGAAGTCGTTTATTTTCTCCACTGGAATGTCTATCATCATGTGAAAATCACCCTTTGAGGAAATGAGCCACTATTTAGAATGCCAAAGAGCTCAGCACAATAGCGTGGGAAATGAGATGAATTCTCGTTAGCCGTAGCAATTAAAGATAAGTTGTAGTCCTGTCACCGAGCAGCCTTCTAGAAGCAGCTCTTAAAATTAGATTGCCTGATCCACAATTAAGATGTTTAATTATTTGCTAAAACTCCTTCTGTTTTCCGCTCCTGCAAGAAGTGAGGAAGTGATATTTTTTTTCAACTCTAATTGTGCATTTCAACTAGGCAAAGCCAACCAGAAAAACAGCAAAACCCTGATCAATGAGATGGTTTCTAGAGCTGCCCTTCCATCAGAAAATATTCAGGAAAATGTCTAATTCACAGTCTAATTAGAAAAGGGGGGGGGGAGGTGCTCCAGAAAAAAAAAAAAAAAAAAAAAAAAAAAAAGAAAGAAAAGAAACTTCTAGGCAACTAAAGCTGCTTTTCCTCCGTGTGCTGTGAGTTTAAGGTTTGTTGTCTGCATTCGGCACACACTCACTTGTCTGGCTTCACTGGTGTTACTAACACTCAGAGATCACACTTACTCTGGGGCTCCCATTAATGCCACGTGAATCCAGGGCCTGCTCTTACCGGGTGAGCATTCTCCCACTGAGCTACATATATGCAGCCCTCTGCTCTGATGTTCTTCATAGTCATCCCAGGAGGACCAAGACACCACAAGTTAAGTGAACCCCAACCTCTATGCTTTCTGAGAATTTACATCGAGTGCTCACACCAGATGTTGGGCCTATGATTCTGATTCTCTGTTGAAATCCATATGCCAACCCAGGCTTGCGTTTTAACCTGACATTGTTAATCTACAGTTGAGCAGGCTACACTGCAGTTGCAAGTAATCCAATTAAATGAAGTTGATAGAAACAAGCGAGTGGTTGTCGGAAGCGACCTTGGCCCTTTTCACATCCTGGATCAGTGGCCACTCTGGTAACTAACAAAAATTCCTAATTTGAGTGAAGATTTTAGCTCACAAGAAAAAGAAACATAAGCTGGACAGTGGTGGCGCACGCCTTTAATCCCAGCACTTGGGAGGCAGAGGCAGGCGGATTTCTGAGTTCGAGGCCAGCCTGGTCTACAGAGTGAGTTCCAGGATAGCCAGGGTTACACAGAGAAACCCTGTCTAGATTAAAAAAAAAAAAATAAGTAAATAAAAAAGGAAAAGAAGCCTTTTAGCGACTAGACCGCTTGGTATGGCTTTCCATTGGTATTTCCATTAGACAGTTTGGACTTTTGATGCCCACCTGTGCAACCAGCCTAGATAGGTATCTAGCCATTTGGTGACATTCATCTGAAGCCCCTGCTTTTTTTTATTGTCATGCTAACCTAAGATCATTTCACATGGTAGAACTTGCTAAGAGCACCCCCTTGTCCTTCTGAAGTAACTATTGTATTCATTGGTATCATCACTATTAATATTCTGAGAACTCTAACCCAGCTAATTTAATAAGTGAGACTCCTGTGGCCCTGGTATGAGCAACTGCTGAGAAGGGTCCAGACTGATGAAGGTCACATCGACAAAGGTCTGCTCTTCTCTAACACCTTTGGGAGGACATCAAGATGTTGGGACAGGTTTGGGTTCCTGAGAACTGGCCAGGAAGGAGAAGCTAAAACAATTTGCCAGGTGGTAATAAAAGAGGAAGCCACAAAGCACAGCCTGGGAAGCTGGCGTGTCCAATGCTGGCCCCTCTGTCTTTTCTCCTTTCCCATCTATCAAAGCAAAGACATCTCTAAGACTTCTAGCTCCAGTGTTAGTGGCACAACATTGCCTTCTTTTAGGATCTTCATCTGCCATCGTGAGGGGGAAGGGATGATGATGGAGCATTCCCTCTTCCTAGACCTGACATTCTTTCCTTTGTTTGGCTTTGGTTGGTTGGTTAGCTGGTTGGTTGGTTGGTTGGTTAGTTGGTTGATTGACTGGTTATCTGATTGGCTGGTTAGTTTTACTATGTAGCCCAGTGTGGCCTTGACCTCTCTGTTGACCTACCTCAGCCTCCTGGGTGCTGGGATTACAGACCTGTGCCATCCCACCTGGCTCATGGTCCTTGAAATATACACATGGACTTCCTGGTATCCAGAACTTCATCCTTGAAGTCCACTAATGTTGGGTTGAAAATACTTGTTATGAAAATGTATATATGCTCAACAAATGGAGATATTTTGTTATCCCCTAAGCACATGACAGTGGCTTTCATGGCTTTAAACTGTGTTTAGACTGTGTTAGGGATCAAGAGTAACTTAGAGGTGACTTGAAGCTTATAGAAGAGTAGGCAGATTATTCAAACATGATGCCATTTGACATCAAAACTTGAGCATCCAAATATTATGACCTCCATGGCGGGGCACTGAAACAAATTCTACATGAATGCCTTGGGACAGCAAACTTGTCATCAGGAAGCAGGTAAAATAAAACATCATTTATTCTGAGTCCACCCATGATGGGTGCTACTTTCAAGGGGACTTGGTGATTCTTAGAAAGCAAAGCACTTGGGTTGTAGTTAAGGCTTATGGGTGCAGACAAGACAAATGGCTTTAAAATGCACAGCTTATAAAACTGGTCACTGTTAGAGACCCTCAGAACACATCTAATTCCATGCCCACAACTTAACCTTCTAACCAACAAAAGGTACTTTGAGATTTAGGGAGAGTCTTCGGTGTAGTAGGAGCGTTAAGGTCCCACCCTCCCCATCTTGTATGGACTCCTTTCAAAATAAACTAAAATCTTAACTACTGATGGAAAAATGTTTATGGCTGGGGCTGAGATAAGGTAGCAGCAGGTTGATTTTGGCAGAAACACTCATTTTTCCACCATGTTTGTCACCTGGGCCACCACCCAGCCCACCGTCCTCCTCTGATTTCCTAGGAAAGTAAGTTCTTACCCTGGTCCATCAGAGAAGGAGAGGCACTGTCCTCACCAAGGGAACTGTCATATCACAAGGACCTGGACCACAGGACTGACTGCACCCCAGGTACCATGGATGATAAAACAGGAGATCTCTGATTGAGGATCATCCATGCACGAGTCACTGCTAGGGACTTGTGAGAGATACTTCACTTCTTTGGTCTATATCGTGATGCAAGGTCTGAGTGCTTTGGAAGGTCGTGGGCAATCAGTGGTTAGACACCGTCAGATTCTCAGAGGAGGCCAGACACACAATGGTCCTTCTCCATTGTCAGCATCCTCCCATGCCCACCATGAGCAGGGGAAGTCATCATCAGTGCCATCCTCTACAGCATAACACAGTTCCTCCTGTTGTGGTGATCCCCCGACCATTAAATTATTGTCATTGCTACTTCATAACTGTAGTTTTGCTGTGGTTATGAATAGTAATGTAAATATCTGTCTTTTCCAATGGTCTTAGATGACCCTGTGAAAGAGTCATTTGATTCCCCAAAGGGGTCATGACCCACTGGTTGAGAACCGCTGCTCTGGAGGGATAGATGCCACGTGACTTCTGGTCACCTTTGCTAAGCCAGTGCATGTTTCACTGAACGACCTGGTTTCTCATCTTCTCTCTCCTTGCAGTTGAAGCAATACACCTGGGAAGCCTTATTGCCGCCCAGGGCTACATCTTCCCAATCTCAGACCACGTTCTCACCATGAAGGACGATGGCACCTTTTACCGTTTCCAGGTAGGCCTGCTGGAAGGGCCCTTCTGCTCATCACTATGTGTCTTCAGATTAGAACCACTACAATAACTAGGCATGTTTAAGAGAGTGTATGTCCCCTTGAAGCACTGGGAAATCTAAGAGATGCATTAACTTAGCCACTGACTGAGCCCCTTAAAAAGCAGTTAAAAAGCCCTCACTGACAGCCCATGCTATTTAGAGACACTGTCCCTTGGGATGTGATCATAGCATCTCTTACATATCTTATAAATACCAGAAATTCATTTTCCACAGCTCTGGGGGATGAGAAGTCTAAGTTCAAGGTGCCAGCATGGTATCAGTGTCTGCTGGGGGAATACTCTATATTTCATAGACAGCACTTTCCAGCTGATGAAAGGAATGAAGGATCTCTCTCAAGCCTTTTTGAAAATAAGGACAATAATTTCATTTATGAGACCTCCTTCTCCATGGCCCCTTCACCTCCCAAAGTCCCTATCGCTGTCATCTTTTTAAAAATGTGGAGTATTTATATATTTTATGTATATTCATGTTTTGCCTGAATGTATGTATAAACCATATGCATGCCTAGGGCCCACAGAAGACAGAAGATGGTTTCAGATGGCCTATAACTAGGGTTACAGATGGGTATGAGGCATCGTGTGGGTGCTGGGAATTGAATCCAGGCCCTTTGCAAGAATAGCAAGTGTTCTTAACACCTGAACCATCTCTCCAATCCCAAGATTCCATGTCTTCCAAACACCTGGAGGACTAGGGTTTGGATAACCAACAGACATCACCCCTTATGCCTTCTGGGAGAAAAGCTATTACTGAAGTGGACACCACCCATCTTACAAAGGAGAGGTGGGGCACTCAGAGAATGGACCCGGCTTTGGGTGGCCTGGGGAACTGAGCCCAAGTGAGCCTGAGAGCTCAGTCCTGGACTTGTATTCCCCAGAGGAAGCACTTGCCTGCTCTGTGCTCGTCCTCACACGCTGCTAGCTCTTCTCCTACACTCTGCCTCACAGGGAGTAGAGAATGAGTCAGGGGCTCTGTCAAAGTCTAGGCCAAAGGCTCTAAAAAACAGTTCTTCAGAGGCACAAAAGAAGAAATGGCAGGACACGGAGTGTCTGCCCACAACTGAAATTTCTCAGTTGCACAACTCTGTGCCCCTGGTTTTGATGCCATGTGTTGTTCTTTTCCAGGCTCCTTATTTCTGGCCTTCAAACTGCTGGGAACCTGAAAACACGGACTACGGTAAGAACTGATCGTGTAACCTAGACTTCCTGTTACCCTCAGGAGTTTCCAAGACAAATGCTTGGCACCTGGTCACCACAGTGCTGGGGAAAATGGGTCTTGATTCTGACATGTATATCAAATTCCCTGTTCCACATGGTAAATGGAAACATAGCACACCGAGAGGCGTAGTTATCGCAAGAGAAGGAGCAAAGAGAACAGGTTTATCACCAGTGCTTGTGCAGTGGAACTAGAAGAGACAGGACCCCATGGGAACACTATGTGGAATGGGGGTCGGGGGGTATTATTTGTTTTAGGACCAAAGCTCCAGGAAGGGCTGCATCAAGAAACTGCCTTCCCCTGGCATTTTCTGTTCTCACATACTTATAAAAACTTACTATAGCTCATTGGGTGATTTTGATAGTTGAAAGTTAAGGGCTCGGGGGGTGGGGGAAGCAGAGAGGGATGGACAGCTACCACTTTGGACTAGAGAAATAGTTGTAGAGAGAATATCGTGTGTATTGTATGGATGCATCACCTGTCAATTAAAAGGCCTATGGCCTATGGCTTAGGCAGGAAATAGAGGTGGGACATTCAGAAGGAGAAAGAATTCTGGGAGAGAGCGGGTGAGAAGGTCACAGAAAATAGGTGGAAAGACAAATACATGGTACCTGAGCATGGGTCACCAGCCATGTGGCAGAATGTAGGTAAAAATAACTGGGTTATTCTAGTTATGATAAGTCAGAATAGAGCCTAGCTATTTATATAAATATATATGTATGTATGTGTGTGTATATATATATATATGTGTGTGTGTGTGTGTGTGTATACATATATATAGATGTGTATATATACATATACATGCACATATATATATATATACACACACACACACACACACACACACATATATATACATATATATGTAATGTCATGGGGCTGGGAAGAAGAACCAGGTTTAACTACAACAAATACTGAATTTAAAAGTTATCTTTATCCAGCAGAGCCCAGTTAGATCAGTGTCACACTCTTAGTGGGGACTATTTACTGTCTCCAAGAACAGCTCTCTGAAGAAATTATACTGTCCCCCACTTGAGACCCAGAATGTCCATATCCTCACAGGATCACATTTGTCTGAATTCCCAGTTGATAGTGAGACCCATGAGGGAAGGAACTGATCAGTAAATATTTACTTGTGGTATCGTTTGGGGTCTCATTACTACTTAAGATCTTCTTGCTTGTTTAGTTTGGGTTGAAGTAGTTTCTCTTACAGAACTAGGATGAACCCCACAGCCTCACGTGTGCTAAGCTACACTTCAGTGTGGTTCTGGTTCCTTTTTACAAGCTGCAATACAACATTTCAAGTTATTTATTTTTGTCTATGTGTATGTGCCTGTTTGTCTGTGTATGTGTACCTCATGTGTGCAGTACACATGGAGGCCAGAAGAGGGCAGCAGATCCCCTGAAGCCAGAGTTACACGCTGTGATAAGCCATTGGATATGGGTGCTGGGAGCCCATTTGTGATCCTCAGGAAGAACAAAAAGTACTCTTAACTGTTGAGCCACCTCTCCAGTTCATGGTTCTGGTTCTTCATTGAAGGAAATAGTAGACTTTGAACTGAGATCTGAGGGAGTCCAGCCCGTTCCCTTTCCTGCTCCTGTGCATGACCTGCCTGGAGACCCCAGCAACAGCACCCACCCACTCTGTCTGGTATCCTTACTTACAGCCACTGGTGCAGTCTAGTCTGTGGCTCACCTGAAGGCCAAGGCACTCAGTGGCCAAGAGCTTCTGCCCTGAAGCTTCCCAGAGTGATAGGACAACAGCTGTAGTTGTAGGGGCTGGCTGGTGGTGGGGGTGGGGACCTTGTCTGGGAGACCTGCAGGATACATTGTCATTCTGAAGCACAGGTTTGTGGGATGTAGACAGGCTGCTGAGAACAGTCTGGATACTTAAAGCAAATGAGGCATGGCTTAATGAGGTGATAAGTAAAGAGGGTGTGTGTGTGTGTGTGTGTGTGTGTGTGTGTGTGTGTGTGTGTGTGTGAAGGACAGGGTGCCACCTGATGTCTTATACCACTGTGGTCCTCCCAAAGGTCTGCCCCTGTACAGTAGTTGATCATGTCCAGGAAGGCTTCCAGCTCAGAATAGGAGCCATGTTTAGCCACAAAACAAATGCTTCAAGGCTGCTCAGGGTGGCCCATCTCTTCATTTGAATAATTATAGCCCGGTTCGCCCCAGGGGCCAGGAGGTGGAGTCAGAGCAGACATCTGGATCAAAATAAGAGTTAAATATAATCAACCATCTTACCTATTGAGTACAGAAGGCCAGATTTTTTTCTCCCTTTCAGAATTTTCTCTACAGATGTCTATTTCAGAACATTAGTCGGCAGAGATGGAAAAAAAAAAAGAAACAGATTATTTCAGGATCCCCTTAACATAAAATGATTTTTGCATTCCTGTGCCTCGGTCTATTGTAAAATCTCAAGTGGGAAAATCAGGGTACGGATATAAAAGAGAAAGGAGCCCTGAGACAGTTTAGTCAGAAAGTCAGCCTTCCAGGAGAGAATCCTTTAAAGGAGACCCCCAGATCCAACTGGTCCCACTCTCTATGCCTTAGAGCCTCCTATTAAAGTTACAACACAATCATTGCTCTGTTCCTGCTTCTGCTTTGTTGAAATTGAGTGAAGCAGGTAAGATTGTCCTATGGCAGAGTAAGGCGTCTACACCCATGGCAGAGTAAGGCATCTACACTGTCCTGGGGAGATGTTGTCCCTGGCATGGTGATGCCAAATTCTTACTACTTGATGGTCTTCTCCCCAAAAGGAGGCAAGACTGAAACTAAGAATTCAGGGAAAGAATGAATTAGATTGATCAAGGACTGGAAACATTTTTTCATTCAACAAACGTCAGTTAATGATATATTCTGCGTTAGCATCTATGTCAAAGACCTGACCAAGTCACGGTCTTGCTGGCCCAACAGGAACAGTGGCGTGATGGCACAAGGAAGGTGATGACGATGAGGAACAGTGGCGTGACGGCACAAGGAAGGTGATGACGATGAATGAGAAGGTTGAATCAGTCGGGATGGATGTTGTATTTGTTTCTGTTTCCACTGCTGTTGCAAAATGCCTAGACAGAGGGACTTAAGTGGGTTTTTTTTTTTTTTTTAGCTCTCCTGGTAGAAAGGTAAGGCTGCAGGGGAGTGAGGCAGCTGGACACATTGTATCTCCTTTTGTTTAGAACAGGACCCCAGTTCACGCCAGGTGTAGAATGAGTCTCCCCTACCCAGAAAGTCTCTCACAGACAATCCCAAAAGTTCATCTCCTAGGTCTCACGTTGAGAATCAAGATGTCAGTTCTAGGCAAGTGATATAATAAAAGTTCTAGTAGTTAAATAAATAAGCCCTTTAGAATACCGAGACATGAGGAATGACTTGAGCAAGTCATTTGCAAAATAGGGATCCTAACCAAACCTACTGGGTAGACTTATCATGAGGACTGTGTGGAGTCCACATTTGAAAGGTCCCTGAGGCATTTGGTAAACTCAGCAAAAGCAGGTGCTGTCGTCATGGTGACACAACGTGAATGGGTCAGGTTTTAGGTACTTTGAAATGGATCGGTTCCAGATATCTTTTTTTCCCTTAAGTTTGTTACACTTAGTGTGTGTGAAAATACACAAGGATGACTTGCAGGAGTCAGGCCTCTCCTTTCTATCACCACATGGATTCCAGGGACTGGACTCAAGACTTGACAGCAAGTGCCTGTCACTCACTGACCCGGTTCCTTGTGTCTTAAATAGTACGTGAATCCGTTTCCTATTTCGTATGTTAGACATGAGGCATTCTAATTATGGCAACCCAGTAGAGTGACAACATCCAAGTGAAGCCAGGATGAGGTTTGGAGGGAGAGATAACTGTTTTTTACTAAAAACATCAAATAGAACAAGCTTCACATTCCCCCAGAGGTCCTCTTGCAGGACCGGCTCTTACCACTAGAGGTCACTAGAGCCAGAGCTCTAGAGAAGGTGCCCCAACAATACAGACAAGCTCCTAAATGCCAGGAGCGCCTGCTCCCCTGCAACAAGTTCCCAGTGTGGCATCAGCCACAGGGAAGAAGGCTGGAAGTCTGAGACTGTGGGCTCCTGGTCAGCAGCTGCAGCTCAGGCACCCCAGAATCTGGCCATTCTGACCCAAGTTGGAAGTTTCTTGTTTTGATTCTACCTTCGTAAAACTCTTAGTTAGAATCTCTGTTGCCCCTCCCCAATCTATTTATTTTGGGGGGAGGTAAGAGTTGGATATGTGTGTGGGTATGCAGAGGGGACACCTACTCGTATGCATGTAGACGTCAGAGGAAAACATCAGGTGACCCACCTTATCACTCGCTACCATATTCTTTGATCCAGGGCCTCTCACTAAACCTGGAGCTAGACTTGTGAGCAGTGAGCAAGCCTCCTGGCTCTGCTCCTGAGATCACTGGAGTTATGGTAATCCTCAGCCACGCACATCCACGTATATTCATTTATACATTTTTTTACATGGGTTCTGGGGATTTAAACTGAGGTCCTCAAGCTTGGGCACCAAGCATTCTTACCCACCAAGGCACACCCATCAGCCCCACCCACGTCTCTGAGTTTCACATTTGACCAGTAGCAAATGCTTTGTCAAAGTCACTGCCACCTCTATTGGCTCTCCAGGGATGGAGATGAGGCAGGCGGCATGCCAAGCTTCCTGCTCAGTTGCTCCCAATCCCACAGGCTGTCTGTGATCCAAGAAGCCAAGCGGGGTATTCTGTGCTCAGTGGACAGTTCCTTATCCGGCATAATGCAGAGTTCTGCTTGTTCAGTTTCATTGCAAGAGCTAGTGAACTGAAACTCAGGAGACATGGCATGCACACACTTCGGCCCTCTGGATCAGCTGTTCTTAACCTGTGGGCAGAGATAGACCCCTTTGGGAGTCAAACGACCTTTTCACAGGGGTTCACCTGAGACCATCAAAAACATGGATATTTACATTATAATTCACAAATGATAGCAAAATTACAGTTACGAAGTAGCAATGGATATTTAACGGTTGGGGGGGTCATCACAATGCGAGGAACTGTATTGAAGGGTCGCAGCATTAGGAAGGTTGAAAACCACTGCTCTAGATGAATATAAGGTATACAAAGGAACGTTCATGTGGTGGCCTATGAAGTAAGATTAAGGGATAGATCCCAAGAACTTGGTTTTCTTTCTTAAACAAACCATCCAGTTTCAATACTATTAAACTGCATTAAGAATTTTTGAAGCTTCATGAATATTGGCCCCTCCTACATTTTTATTGTTTTTTCCAGATGCCTCATCTGTAACAAATTCACCAGCAATTACCTCAGTCAACACTCCTGATTCATTAGCTCGTTCCAAGCCATTTAGCAATGTCTTCAGAGACACAACCGCTCTTTCTTTTTAACAGTAATTTCATTGATACAGATAGTCCTCAACGTATGGTAAGGTTATATCTCGGTATTCCCAATGTAACCTGAAAATATCCCAAGTCAAAATGCACACCCAGCTACCAGACTCATGAACTCAGCAACTCGGCACACTCTACAGTGTTAATTCTTTCCCTGTGTGAGCTTGTGGCCACTGTGGCTTGCTGCCACTGTCCAGCCTCCCAAAAGAGTGACACATTCCCACATCACTAGCCTAGGAAGGGATCAAAATCTGTCATCCGTAACTGTGGCTTCTGGTAGATCCAGTCAGCTTTCCCATAGATGTTAAATATAAAAATCATTAAGTCAAAACAAAGGCGTGGGGTGTGTGTGTGTGTCTGTGTGTGTATCTGTGTGTGTGTGCGTGTCTGTGTGTGTATGAGTGTATTGTTGATGTTGCTGTTGAGCAGATTTGGAAACAGCTATAGCTGGCCCTGCTCAGCACAGCTTGTAGAATACAGAATTGTGGGTAATACTGGAAAGGTTAGCAGCCACAGGCTTCCCAGCATCTTAAGCTGCCAGGAAAAAAAAAGCCAGTTGTTTCCACCAGCAAGGCAAGGCATCCCGTAGAAAGCATAAGAAAGGTGTGAGGCCCCTGGGCAGGCCCAGGCTGTGTGTAGTCTGTTACTAACAACAGTCATCCCCTGCTTTCCTTGGTCCTCTCCTTGACACTAAAAAAGAAAGACAACCCTGAAGAAGCAGAGACAGAGAAGAAACAGTGAAGGGCATGTTTGAGAAAGAAGGTTCTGGTAACGTGGGCTTGAGAACTCTTCCTTAGTCTGGATGGACAGACCTATCTAAGTTGTCTTTTTTTTTTTTTTTCTTTTCTCCTCTTTCCTTGGCAGAACATGCCTGAGGACCAGGGGCAGGGCTGCCGCTGAGTATGCCAGCCTGCATCCCTGAAGAGCCTTCAGCCTAGAGCAGGGGATGCTCCATTAACAGGAAGGCAGTGAGACTGAATTGTGTAGTTAAGGGTATATGGTTGCTCTCTGGAGCAATGGGCTAGCTTTACAGATATCGGTGGGGCCATGCTGGGAAGATGTTGTAGTGTCAAATGCTTGCCATGAGAGTATGAGGGCTGAGGGCTTCAGTTCAAGTCCCTTACCCACCTGAAAAGCGCGCACTTGTAAACTGGTGCTGGGGAGGCAGAGACAGGGGCACATGCCAGTGATGGTGCTCACCAGCAGCCTCCTACCCCATTGAGAGGCCAATGTTTCAAAACACAAGATGGATAGCATCTGAGGAAAGACACTAAATGTTCACCCCTGGCCTCTACATGTGGAGCTAAGAATGGTGGCCTCGTAAAGCTTTCCGGAGAAAGGAGAGGAGGTTGACAAGATGGGATTAGAAAGGGCCATATAGAGACAACCCTAGAGACAGGATGCAGTGCAGGCCATGGTCATGCTTGTAAAGGGTTACTCTAGGCAGAGGGTATTTGGTGCATCATGAAGGGAAGAAGGGGCAATGTCAGAGGCTGTGGCATCCACTTTGAAAAGCTATTCCTCTTGGACAGCTGGGCATTAGCATGGTCTAGGTGGGTATCTTCGTTAGGGTTGCTATTACTGGGATGAGACATCATGCCCAAAAGCAACCTGGGGAGGAAAGGCTTATATTCCCACATCACTATTCATCATTAAAGGAGGTCCAAGATGAGAACTCAAACTAGGCAAGCATCTGGAGGCAGGAGCTGATGCAGAGGCCACAAGGGGTGCTGCTTGCTGGCTTGCTCATCATGGCTTGCTCAGCCTGCTTTCTTATAGCCACCAGGATCACCAGCCGAGGGAGGGCACCACCCACAATGGGCTGGGCCCTTCCCATGAATCACTAATTAAGAAAATGCCCCACCAGTTTGCATGCAGCCTGATCTTATGGAGGCATTTTCTTAACTGAGGCTCTGTCCTCCCCTTTAGTCTGTGTCAAGCTGACATAAAACTAGCCAGCACAGGGGTGACTGGCTGGGCAGGCACATGCTGGCTTCATTCCAGTGCTCTGCTGGGTTGATAAGGCCGTTGTTTCTCTTCCTCCTCAGCCATCTATCTCTGTAAGAGGACGATGCAGAATAAAGCAAGGCTGGAACTGGCCGACTATGAAGCAGTGAGTACAGGGATGGGGGCATGGAGGGGTTCCCAGGCCTGGTGGGAGGAGCAGCATCCCTGCAGTTCTGTAGAAGCCTGCATTTTCCCTTTTCTTCCTTCTGCACTTCCTTTCAGACAGTCGGAAGGATGTCTCTTCTGTTTCTTCTTTGTCACCAGCTTCTCTTGTATGACAGTCAAATTGCATCTTTATAGAAATAACTCTCAAACTTCAACAGCTAAAAATAAACAGCTCAAGTGGGTCCTGGTGGCAACACCTGGCATCCCAGCACTTAGGAGACTAGGAGATGGAAGTATTGTGAGTTTGGGAGCAACTTGGCTGTGCCAGCCTGAGCTATGCCAGCCTGGGCTATGTCTCATATGTACATCAAGACAGACAGACAGACAGACAGACAGACAGACAGACAGACAACTCAATATAAAAACAGGCACAGGACTTGTGCAGATATTTCATCAAAGAGGACAAAAGATGACAAACACATGGAAAGATGCTCAACACCATTAGTTATTTAAGAAGCAGATTGGATCCAGGGTGAGGTGCCATTACATTTTTTTTCTTTCTTTCTTTATTTTTTTTTCGAGACAGGGTTTCTCTGTGTAGCCCTGGCTGTCCTGGAACTCACTCTGTAGACCAGGCTGGCCTTGAACTGAGAAATTTGTCTGCCTCTGCCTCCCAAGTGTGGGGATTAAAGGCATGTGCCACCACTGCCCGGCCCATTACGTGTTTTAGAATGGCTAAGATGAAAGATATAAACGACACCAAGTGACAGTGAGCATATGGTACACATTCTTTTGTGTTCCTGGGAGAATGGAAAAAATGGTATGTTTTGGCAGTTTCTTATAAAGCTGAATATATAGTTATCACATGTAATCAAGTAGAGAAATCAGAACCTATTTCACATATAAAAAATAAAACGTATTACTGTCCACATTAGCTTTGCATGTGGCGTCCCAAGGCTGAAAGCAACTCAAATATGTCTTAATAGACAAATGACTAAACTACCTATGTACATCCATACAGTGGAATAATATTTTGCAGTAACAGGACTAGTTCCTGTTACACACAGCTACTTGGTGGGTATTGAAGGCAAGATGCAGAGTGGCGGAATTCAATCTTAAGCCATTGTTTGATACTCTTGCAAAGACAACACATATATCATGAGAAGAAACAGATCAATGGCAATGGGTTGGGGTCTGAGCACAGAGAGATATCCTAAGGGACATGATGGGAGGTGACTCTGCTCTACAACTATATACATGTGCTGGAAATTCACTGTTTTTTCTGGAAGGTCACTTGTCATATTTTCTGTACAATTAAGTTTAAGATCAAAAATTTAAATTTCACCTTTATATCTATCTCTCTCCTGAACTTGGTAGTAGAGACAGAATCCAAGAACAAAATTCAACCCAGGAAATAAGTCAAGGCACCTGTCGAAAGGGAGATCTCCTTTCTCTGTCCACTCACCTTCATCTATCTTTGTCTGAAAGATGGACTTCCTTGCAAGAATTAGACATCCCACTTCCCCACTTGTGTCTAGGTCTACTTGGCAGAGTTTGAAAGTGAAAAAAACTGAGAACATGAAGACTCATAGGTCATTGTGAATATATGCTTAATTTCTGATTACAGACTCTTTCCACCATACCACGTTTCGTGGGCATCACAGAGAACCAGGGAAATAGGTTACGTGTTTGTATACCTTCCTTTCCGTCTCTCACGATGCACCATGTGTGGTACAGGTGTTGCTGAACTGAACCAATCAAAAGGCAACAGCTAGGGGATGAGGACTGGTAAGGGTGGCAGAGACACTCAAGAATCAACAGCATCTTCAGAGCCACTTTCCCAAAGCCCCTCTCTGCCTCAGTCTTCCAAAAGAAACATGACAAGGCTCCTCTCCACCAGGTTTTGCCTCCTCTGGGTCCCAGTGCCCAAATCTAGCAAGGCAACTAGACCATGGCTCCCCTCTCCACTACCCAAAGGCAGACGTATAGCCAGTGGAGAGCAGGGCTTGGGCTTGCCATGGTGCCTTCTTTGAGCCTGTTGGCATCACAGACTTTGCAGGGGGTGGGGAGAGTAGAGAAGGATGCCAGGAGACTGTCCAGGATCTCAGGATCTGGCTATGGTTTGCACATTACATCACATGAGATGTGGCTGTGTGGCTGTGGCTCTCAGCATCCTGGGAGCTGGACCCTATCTGTGTGTCCTAATGTCCCAGTAGTCACATCGACCCTCTTTACAAAACCAGCTGTTTTACTGGCTACATACACAAAGCAAACAGCTTTGCCATGACCACGTGACCTCCCTAGGATGTGTCATCAAAGTTTCTAAGTCTTCTGTCGCTCTCACCCACGTTTCTGTGCCTTAGAAAATATATTCCATCGTCTGAGGTGTTTCATTCAGTACGCTGTCCTCTTGCCCCGCAGTGGTCTGTTCTGATAATTGCACAGTAGACAGCATAAGGAATTTTTTCCAGGATAAAGTTCTGCATAAAACTTCTTAGAAACTAGAAATACATTTTGTTCCCAAACCATACTAATTTTATCAAAATGTTCTGGTTTACACATGCTCTTTATAGAAAACAAAAATTCAAATAGCAAATTTTTTTAAAGGAGAGAAAATGACCTATGATTCTCCCACTGTTTTTTCTCTACATTTTCTATATATATGTATATATACTCCTATTTACCTATATATTATATATTTTATGTGTACATATATACACCTCCATACACATATATACTTCTAATCACAGACTATAACATCTAGGGAATCACTTTATGTTATTAATGGACCATATTGCCATTTTAATACCTGCCTAGTATTCTAGGCAGGCAGAGTATTCTAGTACAGCAGAGTCACAGTCTACCATCTTCCTAAGTGATTGATGTTTAAATATCACCAACTGGACTTCCTACAAATAGCACAGGCATCAAAGGGATAGTTCTTTTAAAAGTAGTTGCACCCCAAGCCTTGGCAATAGGTGAGAATTTGTGTGCTTCTCAAATGAAGCTCCTTTTATATTAATAATCTACTAATGAGGGTAATCAATTAGTGTTGGCATGAGTTCTATGGAAATATATACCATAATACAGGCCCCAGTCTTCTATTAATCAGAATTAGAAGGATCATTAGAGGACCTGTCAAATGCCTGTTTCACTCTCCTAAGGCTCCAATTGGAAAGTATGCAGGTTGAAAGAAAAAACTCTCCCCTTTCCCTTTAAAGATGATCCTGGATGAAGAATCTCTCTTCCTTCCTTCCTTCCTTCCTTCCTTCCTTCCTTCCTTCCTTCCTTCCTTCCTTCTTTCCTTTCTTCCTTCTCTTCTTCTTCTCCTTCTCCTCCTTCTTCTTCTTCCTCTTTCTCTCTCTCTCTCTCTCTCTCTCTCTCTCTCTCTCTCTCTCTCTCTCTCCATTTCTGATTTTTTCCTTCCATTAACATCACAAACTTCCACTCTCTTTGGTCCACTTCTGAATCCTGACCTTTAAAAGTACCCATGCAAAGCATTCTGGGTTCCTTTTTCTACAGCCTGACAGCTCTCCAGTGGAAGGATTATTCTGAAGAGTTCTATCCTGAGTTTTGCTGTGGGATGACCGTGACTTTCTTGCCCCAACAACCGTCAGGAAAAATTCCTAGTAGCCTTTATATGAAGTATTATGAGACTCACGCTCTTGAAATAAATACCCAAGAAGAGATTAATCTGGTGAACCCGAGGCTTCAGACTCAATACGCTTATAAATGAACATTAAGAGTTAAACAATTCATCGGAGCCTGGTGCAAAGTCAAATTGGGTTCATGCCTAGGAGCTTCAGTATGAGTCCCTGCTATTTCGAGTAAACAAAAAAGATGGCTGCCCTGTAATAAGTATAAGGGTCAATATATTAGCTTATGATGATTAATACTGTCTTATTGATTTTTATTTCTCACCAGGAAAACTTAGCAAGACTCCAGAGGGCCTTTGCAAGGAAGTGGGAATTCATCTTTATGCAAGCAGAAGCACAAGTAAAGTAGGTGAACTCTGCGAAGGCTTCTGGGAGAGAAAACTCTCTAGATGTCTGGAGATGCTGGGAGGGTGTGGGGGCCAAAGTGAACTTTCGAGCTGAATTAACCTCTCCCATTTCCTGGCATAAACTAAATAAGCAGGAAGATCTTGATGAACAGGTTTCATGTCTGAAACCAAGGTCTTGCTAGGACAATTTCATTAGACAAGGAGGATCCTTCCAATTGCAGAGCTAAAAGATGTACCCATTTGCCCAAGAGATTTCCATAAGACTCCCAGGATAAGAGACTGGAAAACACCAGGCCTGGTTCATTAGAGATTTTGATTTCATAGGTTGGCATGTTGAAACTAAGTCACTTTTTTTTTTTCAATGCCATGACAGAAGCAGCTTCAGGGAAGAAAGGTTCATTTGGGTGCATGGTTTGGGGGAGGTTTCAATACATCATGGTAGAGCCCATGGTGGTAGAAGTGTGTGGCAGTGGCAACTACTTGCATCATGGAGTATCAGGAAGCCAAGGTTGCTAGACCAGAATTGTACCTGGGCTATCCTTCCAAGGGCTTGCCCCCAATGACCCGCTAGCACTAATCCCACCTCTTAAGGACTTCACATTCTCCCTAAACAGTTCCAACAGCTGGGACCAGGTGCTCAAACTCAGAAGAATGGACAGGTCAACTCTCACTGTCTTCCATATGAGGCAATATTAAAACTAATGGAAAAATAATGCATAGAATTTAGGCTTCTGGGTTCACTTGCTGAAGCCATGTTGTAAAGCATGAGGAGCTATGTATTTCCTGGACAGAAGTGGGTGTCTATGGGATCCCTCTGCCAGGACAGAGCTGACTCCTATAAGCTTACCTCAGAGAACAGATATTCTGAGCTCAGGCTAACCCAGAAGGACCAGTGTGGGCTTTCTTACATCCTCCCTTCCAATCTACCAAAAGGTTAAATCATCCATCTTCCACAGAAGACACAAGGGGGGAGGAGGAAAAGAGGAGAATCGGTTTTCTCTACATCTATATGGAAGTGGAATGGAGATTCTGTCTTCCACGAGGAAACATGAACCATGAGAAAAGAATATTCCCCCAGCTCAAAAAACAGGGTTGTCACCCAGGTCCATGGAATTCTGGGACATGGAATTGCTATGACCAGAATCTTCCTTTTCTTACAGTGGTGATATCTGGTTAGCCAACTGTGCCAATAGTCAAAGGAGGACGCATGAAGGATGGGAAGGAGGCTGAGCTCGATGTGGGGATCTTTTCTCTGAGAATCCCTTGTAGGTGAACAAGCCCTGTGTGGCTTCAGAGAAGCACTTTCATACTTTGTGGTTGGTCCCACTCAACACCAAGGGTCAAGTTTGGGGGTTGTGTAAATGAGGACAGGACACCAATGGCTACCACTGGAAATAGACTGAGGTGGTCTAGCCTAGCAGTCTGTGTGCCTGCATCACTGTCATCCTCCCTCAATTAACTCTGCCTTTCCCTTACCTATGATGTCAGCCGCCTGTTGGTTCTTCATTGCCAATCCAGTGTTCCCAGATGTCCCCAAGGGAAGACAGAGACCAGGTTCTAGGTGCTAAGTGACTGGGTGACACCACCTGGGAAGTAGAAGTTGCGAGTGGGGGAGAGCTGGCAGGAAGGGGGCTCCAGTTTGGATGGACTGAGGTGGATCTGGGTCTGCATGGTCATAAGTCCCTGGGAAGCTAAGAGAAGCATTGGTTAGCTCTTCCCAGGATCAAATGGCACCCCGTTCTAAAGGAGGTGGAAACTGTCATTTCCTACAGATATGGTTTTTCTCCATTAACTTTTCTGATTAACTCCGTGATTACATAATAATTGTGGGCCATTTTAGTACACAGCAATTACCACAAGAATCACAGGGTGATTATGGGTTTATTTCAGTCCAGTAAACTAAAGGGCTCCCAAGAGAGGTGAGAACCACAAGTCACATGGCAATTAATCTGAGGTGCATTTTACTTTGATGATGTGGAGCGGTACATGCTTGGGAGTGGGGGTGGGGGAAGTCGGGGATGGACGACTCCTGATCAAAACAGACAGAATCTGGCTTTGCCATCCATAATTTCCCTTCTGCAGTTTTTGCTTTTCCCAACTGAAGCCACTGATATTTGTCTTTAGGTTCTTGTCCCAGGCTAGGGCCACTACACTGACTTTTAAGACAAGTCACTGGAGCATTTTACAGATGTTTTGACTGCTGTTTAAGCTTCTATGTTTGGGAAGGAGAACTGGCAACCAGGTGGCAACATCCCTTCTTACCAAGTCACACAGGCAGGGACAGACTGATGAAGAATTCAGAGCTTAGTAACCTAGATCTTCATACCTTGAATGGGCAGCTCTGCTTCTGCTCACTCTTCCTGTCTGCCCGTCCGAGGTCAGGGCTCACAAACGCTAATCTGTAACCCAGCCAATAACAGCCAATAACAAGCTCTTTTCTGTGTGTGGAGTTTCGGAGGGTGCCGTGCGGGCGGCAACAGTCTTAGGAGCACCGTAGCTCCTAGGAGCAGGAATGCTGAGAGGGCAGAAGAGAAAACAGCACAAACACCTCTTACTTCCTCTCTTTACTCTTCCAGGATTGACCGGAAAAAGGATAAGACAGAAAGAAAAATTTTGGATAGCCAAGAACGGGCCTTCTGGGATGTCCACAGGCCAGTGGTGAGGAAGCTCTGCTCGATCCCCCTAGTCAGACCCGCCTACCTTATTCTTTCCTTTTATCCCAGGAAATGACTGTCTTTGGTGGCCATGTGACTCTTCCTTAGGAGAGTTTTTTGTTTGTTTGTTTGTTTGTTTGTTTGGGGGAGGTTCGAGACAGGGTTTCTCTGTGTAGCCCTGACTGTCCTGGAACTCACTCTGTAGACCAGGCCGGCCTCGAACTCAGAAATCCGCCTGCCTCTGCCTCCCAAGTGCTGGGATTAAAGGCGTGCGCCACCACAGCCCGGCCCTTAGGGGAGTTGCTAAGTTTTTCGAGGTTGTTCTTTCCATGTGTTCACATTCTCTCCACAGACCTCCCAGAGGAATGTCAGTTCCATCTTTTAAAAGTTATACACTGGTGAAAATATAGGACTAGAAATGGGGAACAATGTGGGTGTGGAGAGCGGAGCTTTGGAGTCCCAAAGTCTCCATTCCTTCCATTAGCAATGTTCGTTTCCACCGTCATTAAGCCCCGAATCTTAAGACGTTATAGTAGCCATGTTCTATAGTCTCTGCAAACTCTGGAGTAGTGAAGAGTGAAGCGGTGTTCCTGTGTGAGCTAGCGCCCTCCCAGACACTACTCACACACTTTGACCAGTGTGTAGCTTTGTCTCACATGTGTACCCCTGTGAAGACACCACTGCTAATATTATAATGTTGACTCAGTGTGGTGAGCCCACAACTGAGCTCAGTTCAGGCAAGGTCACAGCCGTTCCGTTTTCTCCTATGGCACAGCAGAGCCCCCTTTACCCTTAGGACACTACGGAATTCTTTGATACCCTACCTGGAGGCTACGGAAAATGGAAAAGTCACCAAGAGGAACAAAAAATGTAGAAAGCCTAGAACCAGATAACCAGAACCAGTAGAGGCTGCTGTCCAGCGTGGAATAGGAAGGCGGAGTCTTACCCTGTTCAGCCTCATCTGGGCATGGTTAGGCGGGGTGACTCAAAATGAGTGTTCTTCTGCACCACGTCTGTAAATGGCCATTATGCCCTGAGAACATTGATTTGCACGTTACAAAGAAAATTTAGCAAGCAGATGAATTCACAAATCAGAAGACAATGAAGCTTGACTGTGTCTCTGATTTCACATTATTAAAACAAATCTTGATTGCCCTCAGGAAATGGAATTGAAAATGAACAAACTATTGCAACCTTCCTAAAAACCAATTAAATGCGACAGTGCTACAAAGCCCCTCCCTGTCTGCATATGGGAATTTTTTTCAGGTGGGACATAGCAATGGCTATGCTCAAAGCACTGTGGCCACTTGAATATAAGGGTGATGCCAGGAAGGCCCTACTAGATCCCCCACAAGGTGTCCTGACTATAAAGTCAGGTTTTGTATTTCCAGTGAGAACTCCACAAAGGAGCATTGTGACAAGATGATAAGATGAAGCGTTATCTGCGAAGGGAAGGATTAGGTCTGACAGTACTACTTGGATTCAATTGGAAGCATAATTTTCACTCAGTAATTTATACTATTTTTTTTTTCTTCTCAGCCAGGCTGTGTGAACACAACGGAAATGGATATCAGAAAATGTCGGCGTTTGAAGAATCCACAAAAGGTTAAAAAGGTTCGCCAGTTGACTCGAATTACAACTTCCTGGTGGGGACTAGCCCTCTGTTCCTGCAGGGCGTTCACAGTGATTTTTCTGCTTGTTATTCTGCCACACTTTGTCTTTTAAAATAACTTTATTCACAAATTCTAGAAATAGTCGTTGGGTGGCTGCTGGTACGTTCTAGGCATTGTGCAAATTGCTGAGGTTCAGTTACAGGTTTGGGGGATCCCATGGTTTTGAAGGGAATGAAACCAGACCGCAGGCATGGGGCCACTGTGCTGCATTAGGGGAAATGGGCAAGTTCAGGAGCCCCTGGAGGTGTAGCTGAGACAGAGTTGGGGTGTCCCAGGGGCTTTATGTAAGCAGGATCCTCTGAGATAAAGAGTAAATAGAAGGTGCCTCTGGGGACGTTGCAGTGAAGAAAAGAAACCACTGGGGAAAAATACAAGAGACCCTGCAGGTACACAGAACCTGGCACTTAGAAGCAAATGGGAGTGTTTAAATAGAGCTGAATTGCCAAACCCATGTCACCATCTTGCCCTACTTTGAATGACCCCAGGATTCCTTATATTTCACTGGACTAAAATGGGCAGTGACCACAGCATCCCCATGGATACGGTACTCAGACTACCTCCATCCATACGTTCACCCTCTCCAAAGACCATGCCACACAAGAATGTGGCTATGCTCTATAACACTAACTTCAGAAGGTTAGCAGCACATCCTCAAACATTGCCAACTCACATGATGACCAAGTACAAATTCGGAGCACTTCTGATCAGAAGTGTTTCAGTGCTTGGGATGCTTGTAGACACCTCTCAGGCTATCTTAGGGGGAAGGACCCAAGTCTGAGTACAAAGCTCACTCATCTCATAGTCAGCCACTATAAGCATATAGTCCAAAGGTAATGTTATATGTTATTTTCAGTGGTCCTATGCTTTAACCAGAACCTATTCTATGAGATGAGGTGTAGAATTTCCTCTTGTGGGATTTGGGAAGATTTCATATATTTGGACAAGGATTAGTGATGTGAGAGTGACTCTGTGTGTGGTGTGTGTGTATGTGTGTGTGTGTATGTGTGTGAATGTCTGTGTGTGTGAATGGGTATGTATGTATCAGAGAGAGAGAGAGAGAGAGAGAGAGAGAGAGAGAGAGAGAGAGAGAGAGAGAGAGAAGAGAAGAGAAGAGAAGAGAAGAGAAGAGAAGAGAGGGAGGGGGGAGATGGAGAGACAGAGACTGAAACCCCAGTTATGTACTTCTTGAGGTTGCATATGTTATCTGATCACTGGGTAAATAACAATACTATATTTCAAACCTAGTCTTGAGTGTACTCGTTTAGTCTCTAATGGCCCTGATTCTAAGATTCCAGAGTTGTATGCAGTTCCCTGTATGTCACCTGAGCCTTCATAATCGTGTAGATTTCAGCTATGCATGGCATGTCCTTCAGGGCTATTTCTTCCCTCTTCGTAACACCACAAACTACTCGAAAAGCAGCCACGGCTGCAGACTTGTGTGGAAAGTGAGCAGAACATGAGCCGGGAAGCCTGGCATCTCAACCCTGTGCCAGATGGCCATGACATCTGCTGGCCAGCAGGAGACCTGTAGGAAACTTTTGAACGGACCTTTTCAGCTGTTGTTCTTAAGCTTACTGTTGACCCCAAATCACCTGGGGTGTTTGTTTAAAGTATGGACTCTCAAACCCACTAGTGAGAGTTCTGATTCAGTCAGTCTGGGGTAGGACTGAGCAATGTACCTCTTGACCAAAGACCCCCAGTGGATTCTTCGAAGTTAGCTGGCCTCTGGGTTGTACTTAGAGAAACAGTGCGACACATGGAAACCGTTTTAGCCCAAGGAAATGAAGGATTTCCTTGCTGTTGTAACCCAAAGAGGATGCGGTCCCTTAAGAAGTCTACCATGGGAGAAATTCAGATTCAAGTCATTTGGCTGGATGTCATAGAGATATTAGAAGAGAAAAAGGGTTGGTGCCCGAGGCACCCACAACACTGAGGGTATGCGATTCATATTTTTGCTTCATCTTCTAGTCAGTGTATGGTGTGACGGACGAGACCCAGTCACAGAGTCCAGTGCACATACCAAGCCAGCCAATCAGGAAAACGACAAAAGATGATATCCGAAAACAGGTGAGTGAATCCTCAGAGCGTGATCCATGAGCGGCGGAATCCAGCTGCTGGGTGACTTCCACCTGTGTGCACCACAGGTGACACTTTTAAAAGGCATCAGAAACTCTCCATGTGGATCTATAGCAGATATTAAAAGGGGTGTGAATGAGCTATCCCAGTAGTGAGCTGGCTTTTGAGGTCAGGGTTCCCACACACCCACACCCACACCCACGTGCATGCTGTGAGAGCTAAGGAAGGAAAGGTAAACACCCCACCCTGGAGGAGTTAGCATTATAATGAACTTCCAGAATGCACCAGTCCAGGACCACTACCTCTATATTGCTAAGACTCCAAAGGGAAGACATCAGAATAAAGAGAGCTCCATCCTAAAGCTCTCGCAGCATCATTTTCTGCTTATAACTCACATATTATTTTATGTCTTGATGAGGAAGCCAGATTAACAGTGAGTGGCTTAGGACGTCGCTCCCTTCTGATGTCTGTTCTTTATTATGCCTTGCTGGCTTCTGATGGGCTGGACCAAAGAGTCACTTTCGATACCTTTTTCTGACAAGCTTATGGCTAGGTGGAAAGAAAGAAACAGACAGATGCAAAATAGCTACTGGTTGATCCTTGTTAAACACAGCCAATATGTGGGTGTGACACATACGTGGAATATATATCACAGCGACTGTTGCTGGGGTTTAGTACCTATTGTCTATCTATCCTGTTGCCTAGGGTTTTGACTACATGCTATTCTTTGATTGAATAATTTGGGGGGAAAGTAAAAATTAAATGATCCTTAGGAACAGGTGAGACTGAGATGCTAACCTGCCTTAGAATCCTGAGTGTGGCAGGGATTCCTGAAAGGGAAAATCGGTTGCTGGAGTTTGAGCTACAAGGTACGAGTGTTGCCCTCGGAGCTGTTTAGACCTTGGTGGGATTGCAGGCTTTGGGTTCATGGGATGAAAGAGAATCAAGCTCTGCTTTGGCCTCAGCACCTATGTTCTCTCTTTTCTCACCAGATAACATTTTTGAACGCACAGATTGACAGACATTGTTTGAAAATGTCCAAAGTGGCTGAAAGGTACGCTGCCCCCGCCTCTCAATATTATTACCATGTGCATATTTTATAAAGGAGAAATGTTACAGGGTTCTAGTTAGCAGGTGTATTCAGCTTCAGGAGATGCCCATACTCACTCCTTCAATCTGGCATGAATAATCCCCAGGCCCTGTGTGAGTGTAGCTAACAGGCCTCCCCTGAGCAAGACACAGTCCCTTCCTTAAGCTTCCGCCATAGGACCTTGTCAACCAGGGAAGAACAGCTTTAACAAACTCCATCATTCACCTTTGCCCTCAGTCCCTTGGTTGGTTCAAATGGAATTGCTCCCTTTCCAGCCATAAAATGCCCAGATTTACTTTACGGGGGTGGAGGGCAGGGATGGGGAGAAATTGTGTGTGCCCTTTGAGGTGGTCACATACACAGGAGGGGACTAGATCCTTGAGAGGTGTCCCTCCTCCACATACCAACACCTGCTAAGCTGCATTGCCTTCAGCTCTAAAACAAACATCAAGCCCCCCTGCAGCCTGACTTCCCCCAGCAGCTCCTGGGCTATAATCTGCACTGGTAGCTGGTTCCACTCTGTTACCTTATGGGAGACTCAATTTTATCAACTAAATGGTCCGGGTTTTTAATGTTTCAGTAAAGAGACCACTTGGGGATTCAGTATGGGATAAATCTAACCAGGCAGCCAGAACTTAATACTTATTCATCCATATGCTGCTGTAAAAGCAGTGTCCAATTTCTGAAGGAATCCAGGATGTAAGTAGGGCTACGTACTGCATATTAGGGAAACTGAGCCCTTTATGCATGTGGGGTACTAGCTGTGTGACCCACCTGTAAGGATTTCCCTGCTGTCCCCTGGGGTAAGCCACACCTTCTCTCTGGACAAATGGGAACTCAAAAAACTCCAACCCCAAATCCAAAGCCTGGATTAGTGCTCTGCTCAGGACCCCAAGGTCATTTGGGCTTATAGCATTTTTATGTCTATTTGTGTGCATGCTCTCTGTGTGTGTGTGTGTGTGTGTGTGTGTGTGTGTGTGTGCACTCCCTCTTGTATGTTTGTTGTTATTGTTCTGGTACTGGGAACTGAACCTCACAAACCGTGGGCGAGTGATGTGCTACCTATATTCCCAAGACCTCGGTTTCCTTTTTATTTTGAGAAGGGGATCTCACTGTTACCTGGGATGTCTTTGAACTCCCTCTGTAGTTTAGGCAAGCATTGAACTTGGGATTCTCCCGAGGAACTGGAATTACCTTTAGGTCCAGTTATAAAGATTTAATTCTTTCAAATTATGGTATGTGTGTGTATGTGGAAATACGCACAGGAGTGCAGCTGCCCACAGATGCTAGAGGAGAGCATTGGATGCCCTGGAGCAGGAATTACAAGTGGTTGTTAGCCGCCCAGTGTGGGTACAAGAAAACCTAGCTGGGGTTCTCTCTACAAAAAGCCATTTTTGTTCCTAAGAGCTGAGGCATCTCTCTATCCTCCTGTTTGTACTTTTAATAACACTTAGTTATTGACATCCCGGGCCAGACAATGGCTTGCTGCATTTCTAAGGTCCTATCCTATGCATAAGAATGTTATACAGGGGGCTGGCGAGATGGCTCAGCGGGTAAGAGCACTGACTGCTCTTCCGAAGGTCCTGAGTTCAAATCCCAGCAACCACATGGTGGCTCACAACTACCCATAATGAGATCTGACGCCCTCTCCTGGTGTGTCTGAAGACAGCTACAGTGTACCTATTTATAATAATAAATAAATCTTTAAAAAAAAGAATGTTACACAGCACTCCTAACCTCTATCCACTAGAGGCCAGTAGTGTCATCTCACCATTGTGACAACCAGCAATGTCTCAGAGCATTAGCAAAAGTGGACAAGCAGCAAAATCGCCACCCCCACCTCCAACCCTACCCCACCCCACCCCATGTTGAGAATTACGGTGTTCCTGTGTTCCATAGCGCAAATGCCTCTCACAGTGCCAATGGTGGAAGCTCCCACCACATGGATAGCAGTTATTCTAAAGTCCCAGGTATCGACAGCTGCAGGCTACACACTGCTTCTCATCCTCGCCATCAAAATGTGGGACTCCCGGCCAGCACACCAGCTTTTCATTCCAGACTGCGGGTACCTTCGCTTCCCACCCCCAAACAGCAACCAAGAGCAAAGCTGCTGAAGTTGCCTCGACTTTCCTGTACCATGGCTGTGAGACCCTCAAGCCTCCGTATGTGAGGCAAGACACAGAAATGGCTAACCTGGCATGCTGCAGGATCCATGTGCATGGTCATATCTGGTTTAGAAGAGCTCATAGGACATACACAGAGCATCTTTCATCAGGTTCCCATGTCCAGGGTCAATGTTCTAAGGCCAGGATGGAGAGCTAAGCAATGGGAATTCCCAAACCCCAGCCTGAGGCATGGACTCAGGGGTTCCAGGGGAGACTCAAGCAAACTGTACTTTGAGCTTCAAGTGGACTAATCTGGTGTCTGGGAATGCTATTGCAGCTACATAGCCTGAGAACTCAACTTCAGAGGGGGATCTCTGAGTTCAGCTTTGTCTTATCTTTGGGGTAACGGGAGAGGCCTAAACCAGTCATTGTGAGATACCAGTCAGAATGCAGTAGGTGATATGTCCCAGGAGGGCCCGTAGCAAAGGCAGGGAGTCTGGCAGATCCCATTGTTTGTTTGTTTATGGGCTGCCTGGGAGGAGCCCCAGCTGGTACATCTAATTACACTTGAGAGGTGCTCACACAAGGGGTTATTCCAACCACAAGTCCCCAGCTAGAGACTGCCAGGAGTACAACCCCAGCAGAGGCAGCAATAACTGACATCTCTTCAATTCGACGACAGGGAGGGTTTTCATTAGAGCCACAAGCAAACTCCCAGAGAGCAGGCGGGGGAGAGCAGCCGGGTGTTTGCTGGAGATAAAGCGGCCCAGGCCTAGCCTGTCAGCTGCTGTGTTCTGCCAGGAGGGGCCGGGTGGTGGCACTGGCAGCTGGCCAGAGGCGAAAACTGAGCTCTCCTGGGTGAGCCGCACAGTCCCATGCCTGGGCTCTGGTTTCCCCGGGTCTGCTCCAGGTGATAAGTGTTAATTAGAATTGTGTCCCCCTGAGGAAAAGTCTTGCCTTCCTCCCCCCCCCCCCCCCCCCCCCCCACCGCCCCCACTTAGTTGCCTAAGAACCCAAGAGGTGAGAATCTGTTGCTGGTGATGCTGGTGGCCAGTTCTGAAAAAGCAAGAACCCGGACAGGATTAAAATCTGCAGCAGTAAAGGGACAGAGCAGTCAGCGGGTGTGTCTAGAGACCCTCTAGGGAGGTTTGACTCCTGCTTCCTCTGCCATCTCCTGTGTTCTCAATGAAGCAAGCTCCTTCATCTCTCTTTCTCTACTCTTCTTCTTGAAAAGAGGCGGTAGTGTTGCTGGTTAGCCCACAGGGTTAATGAGCGAGCACATGCTCGAGGCCTGGCTCCAGTCCTTAGCACTCAGTCAGGTCCCTTGCCAGCAAGCAGGAAGGACTAGTAATTTTCCAAAGTGGTGATTAACAGTCCTTCTGGCAGCAGCAGAACTCAGGTATATGAGGTGGATGGAGGAGGGAGACCGGCCTTGAAGATGACAGTTCTGTGTTAATGCAAGTCTTCCCGGCCACCCTCTCTCCCTCCTCCCTCTGACTCCTATTCCGACAGCCGCGCAGACTGCCCAAGGCCAGCGCTGAAGCTCTTGCTCTGTGCAGTTCCCCTTTTCCTACCTTGTAGACATGCCAGCCTCTCGTCTTCCAGGAGGGAGGTGTCGTGTATGGGGGGACTGGCTCTTTAGATCTCCTCAGTTCATTATAGTTTCAAATACTCTGGGCATTGTTCCTAACAGTGTTTAAATGCCCCTGACATCTCTGCATCTGTGTGCTTCCTAAGGTGCTTCTTGAGCTATCTAAATGTGTAACCCTGTTCTTGACTCTGAAATAACAATCACTGTATATACAGATTAACTTTCCAGATAAATACTGCTCACAACTATCCTTTTTTGTCTTAACTATTTTAAGTGAAAATCTTCCTTAAATGTGGCTCACAAACTTGCCTTCCTAAAGAAAGAACACTACCTTCTAGTTCATTTTTCTAGATAACTTGAGCCAGTGTTCTTATAGTTTGCTTTTAAACTCCTTTAAATTAAATTCCTGATCTTAGGAGATAGCACTCACAGCTTCCTACACAAAATGGCCCTAGAGTCCTATGTTCTTTGAGTCTCTGGTTCAAATTTTTACATCTTGGTTTTCTTTCTTCCTTTCTTTTCTTTTTTATTTTTTTATTTTTTAATTTTTGTTTTGTTTGTTTGGTTGTTTGTTTGTTTGTTTGTTTGGTTGGTTGGTTGATTGGGTTGGGTTGGGTTGGGTTTTTTGGGTTTTTGAGACAGAGTTTCTCTATGTAACCTTGGCTGTCCTGGAACTCACTTTGTAGTCCAGGCCTTGAACTCAGAGATTCACCAGCCTCTGCCTCCAGAGTGCTGGGATCAAGAGCACACAGCACAGGTGATACCCTCTCTAAGCATGCATCCTCTCTTCCCAGGCCGTAATAGACAAGGCTAATTGACAAGTCAGCTGTGACTCACAAAGAACCTCCATATTCACAGGCTCAACCCTACAATAGCTTCCTTCCTCTGTCCACAGCAGATCCATTCTCCCTCAAGGATGGCCAAACACTACCTAATGCTACATACACTATCTTCTCCTACACCTACAAACCCTGGTCTTCAATAATGACTAATAATAAAATAGGACGACCTTAGCAATGTGTAACAGTGATGTAAATACAACCTCTCTTGGAACTCTTGAGGACTCGTATAAAGAACAGGTGAAAGATGTGCTTTACAGCTTTTCTTTGGAGCCTCTGGATCACACGCACTACCACTCAGTGCAACTTGAGGTAGCCTTCAGTAAAACAAGGGTTAGTTGAACACCAGCACCATGATTCCACAACAGTGGATCCGATAACACATATGGAAACTGAGCAACTAACGGGGAGGTAGGATATACAACATGGAAATGCTGGGAAAAATTCATGTCTTGGGTGGAGATTGTATCACACTGCTCGGGCCAGCGTGTGACTTTAAAATGTATGAATTATTTGTTCCTGGAATTTTCCACTTAATATTTCCAGACTGTGGCTTATCATAGGTGACTGGAGTTGCTGGAACAGCAGTATATAGAAGTGGACATTACTCAATGGGCATTCCCTTTCTCAGGTGTCTATTCACCAACTGGTTGCATGGGCTAAGGAGCACATTTGCTCGCAGCTGTAGACTGGGTAGGAAGCTCTGCTGATCCTAGCTGTCTGTCTCGTGTATACTGCTTCTGACCATGTAGGATGGCCTCCACAAGGGGCAGCTGTACTCTCTTTTACATGAACTCCCATCCCTAAGCAGGCTAGTTTGATACCACTCACACAGAAACAACAAGAGCACAAGAACAAAGCAGATTCAGGCAACACTCAGGTCACAAGCCCCAGTTAGATTAAAAGGCTGGAGTATTACAGCCCGTTTTTATAGTCAGTCTGCCACAGCAGACACTGAAATCGCAATGGCCCTGATCCTAACTCAGTGGTTCTCAACCTGTGGGTAGTGACCTCCACTGAGGTCACATATCAGATATCCTGTATATCAGATAATTACATTATGGTTCATAACAATAGCAAAATTACAGTTATGAAGTATCGATGAAATAATTTTATGGTTGGGGGCCACAACATGAGGAACTGTATGAAAGATTCGCAGCATTAGGAGATTGAGAACCACTGTTTAAAAGGCAGTATAAAAGCTCTCTCCCACGAGCCATGTTTTTCTTAACGACAATAAACTTTGAAGCATGGAGTGTATTTCACCTAGAGACCCTGAAGAGACCTTTGTGTTAGTCACCTGCCTGTTACTGTGACTAAATACCAGAAAGAATCAACTTAGAGGAAGATTATATTTGAGCTCATAGCTCAGAAGTTTTGATCCATGCTCATTTGGCCCCATCACTTTGGGCCTGTGCCAAGGCAGACTGTCAAGTGCTAAGGGCACGGTGGAACAAAGCTGGTAGCTGTGAGTGGGAAGGGGAAGAGAGAGAGGGCATGGGAGGAAAGGAGAGAAAGGAGAGGAGAAAAGAGGACAGGGCAGGAGAGGAGAGGAGAGGAGAGGAGAGGACAGGACAGGAGAGGACAGGAGAGGACAGGAGAGGACAGGAGAGGACAGGAGAGGACAGGAGAGGACAGGAGAGGAGGGGGGGACAGGACAGGACAGGACAGGACAAGACAGATCAGGACAGGACAGATCAGGACAGGACAGGACAGGAAGGACAGGAGAGGAGAGGTCACATCCCAATATCTCCTTCAAGAGCACAATGCCAGCAACCTTCGTTCTCCACTAGGGTCTGCCTCTCAAAGGTTCTACTGCCCCACATGGGATGCTGACCATTCGTTCTCCGCTAGGGTCTACCTCTCAAAGGTTCTACTGCCCCACACGGGATGCTGACCAAGCCTGTCATACTTAGCTTTGGAGGACATTAAAGAACCAAACCATAACAAACTCTGTGGTGACTTCTCCAGACAGATGAAGTTGCCAGAGACATGAGGCCTTCCTACTCTTCACAGGAGTCTCAGACTCATCTATTCTAATCCACCCACCCAAGCCTCCCATTGCTGGCTGCAGTGTCATATGGCTTTATACAGAACTGTAGACATCTCAGCTTCCAGTTGCCTGGCTTCTCTGATCTCCCCCCTGCCTGAGAGTTCTTCCCAAGCCTAGCCATGCTGTGGGACACCACAGTAACGGAGGGACTGCCTCAGGTCCCAACACAGCACCTGCACACAGAAAGATCAAGTTCTCTCATTTTTATGCCTGCTGATATACTCGGCTCACCTTTACTCCATTACTGGGAGTCCTTAGTGTGTCACAGCTGACTGCTGCATTGATTTTTTTTAACATCATCTCACTTACCCATCTCTGAGATTGCTGCTGCTCCCTAAAATTGAATGCTGGTTCCTCCTCTGCCTCCTGACCCTCGGTGATCATGAAATGTAATTAATGAAATGCGATAAGACAGCAAGGAACCGGATACCCCAAGGCTCTATTAAAAATCTGCTAGGGTGATAGAAGTCTGTGAACTTAATGTCTGGTGATAAATTCAAGGGAGGGAGTGAAGGAGGCCAATACAACTCTTCCTTCATGTGGTTTGAGAAACTGTGGGATCCTTTCACCTCCCAGCCCATCTTAATCAGTAGAAAAGGAATGGCAAGAAGTCACCATATAGCCAAGGCCATCCATCCTATCCAGACCAAAATCTGGAGTCTGTAGCCTGTGGAGGAAAAGGAGTCAGGTGAAGCTGCCGCACACATTCTCCTTTCAGAGGGGTTACATTCACCATCACTCAGCCCAGGTTTTCCTCCTGGATACCTCATCTCTGGGTAATCTGCAGTGAGGGCATTCTGTGCCCCCTCCCACCTTCTCCCACTTCCTTCCTCCCCACCTGTAGAGGGGCTCTGCATCCTGTGTCTCTTCTCCCTTCAAGTCCTTCCTGTCCTACTTTCCTTCTAAGCATCACTGTTTAAAAACTGCACACACCCCAAAAGGGAGCAAGCATGACCCCTCCGCACGCCCTTGCACTTTTGGGTCTCCTGCTTTCTCAGAGGCTCTGACTTTATGCATGCCTTACCACATTTTAGTGTATTCCTGAGGTGGGGACAAAAGACACCTGGGCACAGCATTTTAGATTCCACTCCTAGTTTTTTTGGTTT
>NW_022196912.1:98079406-98100147 GCF_008632895.1 Mastomys coucha
TTTTTTTTTTATACTGTAATGCTGTCTACAGCTGCCAGCCATACCTCACGGCACCTTTTTCTATAGCAATTGCCAATGTCTGTGCCTTTTCAATGTCTCTGCCAAAATCACATGTGTGCTGGGCTAGGGACTAGACTAGAGCCTCCCTCCTATGTATTGTCCCACTGTCATAGACAGCTCTTTCTCTGGCCTATATACTAAATGTTTGTGTGCCATAACCCATAATTCAGGAGGAAATTATAAGTCTTTCTGTTAAGGAAGAGAGGGTGGAATCTAAAACTTGCCCCTAGCTTTCTCAAGTAGGTAGACTGGGCATTTTTCTGAAGTTCCTTTCCTTATGTCCTTCCTTTCCAAATACATCAAGGTAGGCCCTAATTATAACCTGAGTCAATAACTTCTTCCTCCTCTCGAAAGGTGAGTATAATCAGAAACTGACTTTTCAGGGATAACCATGATGAAGCTCAGGTGGTAGAGTGCTTGCCTAGTATAGATGAAGCTCTGTGTTCAATCCCCAGCATCCTGTAGACCAAGTATCATCTCCTCATAGACCAGGTTACATACCTGTAACCATGGCACCCAGGAGATAGAGGCAGGAAGCTCAGAGGTTCATAGCCATCCTCAGCTACATAGCAAGTTCAGGATCAGCCCGTGATTCATGGGACACTGTCTTGACAAACAAAAAAGGCAAGATGTCTTGGGGGCCAGCTCTGTGTTGGTTCATCCTTCGATGATGCAGTGGGGCCTGATGACTTCAGCAGGTGGTGGAGACGGCACTAAAGGACACACTGGCCACAGAGGGTCCACCCTGGAAGCACCTGTTCAGGATGATGAGGCAAATTTACTGACAAATCAGCTAGCTCCACGTCTCCACCCCACGAGCCAGTTGTAAGCCTCTAGCAATGGCAGGCAGCATCTCTGCCAGAACTCAGTAGGTTATTGTCTTCTAATGATGTGAGAATTTGCCATTTGGAAATAAGAAAACAAGTCAGTTATTGGAAGTCAGGGGTGAGGGGCCAAGAGTTTCTAAAGCGCTAAATGACAGATGTTGTTCCTAACAGACTTCTGCCGGATTTCTTATATTTACTTTCTGTTTTCCAACACCTCTGTTTCTGCTTTTGTGCCTGTCACAGCCATATACCTAGGGATCATCACTGCCTGTGTGCAGCTGTACTGGACAGCTTACATAGCCCTTTATATCCCGCTGGTTGTATTTCTCTTTGCTTTTGATGCCAGTCCCCAAGTCTTTCTGTGGTCATTAGCATTGACTTTAGACACAAATATGAGTCATGGTTGCCTCCTTCATTGCCGGCCTGGCATTTTTCTTTGTCTTGGGCCTCCTAGGCAGAGCCCATTCATCTTGTGATCTGTACACTACCAGAGAGCACATGCTCTGGGACACTGACAGCCTACCCAGTCAATGCTGAAAATGGCTGTCTTATTGAACTTGGTCTTCATATGCCCATTACCTTCATCCCCATCCCAAGGATATTTGTTAGGTTTCAAAGCAAAGCAACACCAATGTATACTCAGGCTCAGCCAAAAGGAGAATATGTTGGCTCCCAGAATGCAAAGAGGTGTTTCAGAGTTGGGCATGGGATTGGCAGCCATGTTCAGGAAGAGCCGGAACCTCTAACATCTCAGAGTTCTCAGGCACTACTGGCCCTGTCTCCTTTCGGTGAAGCCTCGGGATCTCTTACCAGAGACATGTGCTAGAAGATGTGACAAGCTCCATTCTCTGCAGTTTCAGAGAAAGCACACTGGCCCCACCCAGGGTAGGTAAGTGGCCCTGCATAAATCAACAGTAGCCAGAAGCAAAGCTTGCAAGTAAAAGAGTGGCAGTGTTTGGTAACCCTGTGTGCATGTCAGGATGCACACCTCAGCTGAGCAGAGCCCAGCAGGATGTAAGATACCCCGTTTATGCCTCCTCACCCATGTTGGAGACCTTCTCACCGACTAGGCTCCTTATCATCTTCCCATAGTTTCTAAGAGACCCAGTCCAAGGCTCAGCTCAGCTCAGTTTACTCACTGTCCTCCTGGCCTCTGCCTCTACCTCACTCTGAACCACCTTTTACAACTAGAAAATGGCATTAGGTCATCTAGAAGCAAATCCTAAGCCCTTCGGTCTCCATTATGATCTTATCCCATATAGATGGTCAACCCCATGTTTTCTTCCTGTATCCTCACCTTGGAAACTCTAGCCCTGAAGAATGAGCTCTTCCTCTACCCCACCCCGAGCACAGATGGAAGGAAAGAGAGCAAGCAGGCAGACACAGGCCTGGAGCTAATGGGCTGGAGTAGCAGAAGGGAAGAGAGGCAACTTTTCCTGTCTCCCTGGTACAAGGAATTTTCTCATGTCCTCTCCATCCTCTGTTACCCCAATTGTAGAAGAAGCCCTATCTCACTCTCTCTAAGAATACTAGCACCCTCAAAAAACAGCAAAGCAACTGAGGCAACAGACTGTGAAATTTGCAGAGCCACCAATATGAGTGTCCAAGAAAATGCACATCACTCCGGAGAACACCATGCTAAGCAAAATAAGTCAGAGTCTGAAAGATGAGCATCAAGTTTTCTCTCCCTTGTGGATCCCAGATTTTATATGTGTGTGTGTGTGTGTGTGTGTGTGTGTGTGTTACTATATATATATATATATAGTAACACACACATATATATGTATGTATATATATGTATATATGTATATATGCATATATACGTGTATATATAATATATGTATATATGCATATATGTGTGTATATATGTGCATATACATACATGTATATATATGCATATATATATATTACATAATAGATAGTATATAGTATAGTCTGAGGAATTAATAGGAGGAAGAAACAACAGGGAAAGGAGAAATAGATGAGTATGGTCAAAATATATAATGTGACTGAATGAAGATTTCTCCATGAAACCCATAACAATGTACAATGAATTTGTCCTAGTTAGGATTTCTAGTGCTGTGATGAAGCACCATGACCAAAATTAACTTGGGAAGGAATGGGTTTATTTTATTCACAGTTCCATCAATCCATAGTACAGCAATCAAGGAAGTCAAGGTAGGAACTCAAGCAGGGCAGGAACCTGGGGGCAGGAGCTCATACAGAGGCCACAGAGGGGTGCTATTTACTGGTTTGCTCAGCCTGCTTTCTTATAGCACAAGAGTGGCACCACACACAGTGAGCTAGGCCCTCTTCCATCAATTACTAATTAAGAAAATGCCCCACAAGCTTGCCTACAGCCCAGGAGGAATTTTCTCTATTGAGGTTTCCTCTTTCCAAATGACTCCAGTTGACATAAATTAATCAGCACAGAATCAATGCCAATGAAAAAGAAGAAAGAGAGAGGGAGGGAGAGAGGAAGGAAGGGAGAGAGGAAAGGAGGGGGTATAATGCTGTTTCTGGCTCCTATCTTTTCCATGGAGTGATGGACAAGTCAGAGGAAGGAGCATAGATGCTTGAACACTAGTTCTGTTGGTATGGACTGTGGGGATGGCAATGCAACACAGCATGTGGCCACCATTCCCAAGTCTACATCCACTTCTTTCTGGAGGTGACTGAGTCTCCTGGCTTCTGTACCAATTCCTCTAAAGTGACACCCGTGGCAGGCAGAAATGTCGTCCTTCAGAGACAAGCACATCCTAGTGCCTGAAGTTAGCTTATGCTATATGGAAAGAGAGACAGAGATTGCAGGAGTTAAGGCTGCCAATAGGTACACTTTAAAATATGTGCGTTATCCTCATCACGTGGTGGGTCAGCTACTGTCATAAGCATCCTTACAAGATAGACAGGAGAGCTAGAAACATCAGTCGCAGGGAGATGGGATGTATAAAGGTTCAGTCAGCTATTGGTGAGTTTGGAGATGGAAAGAACCATAAGCCAAGGCAAGTGACAAGTCCCTAGAAGCTCGATGGGCTAAGAAAACAAATTCCTCTCTAGAATTTCCCCCACCCCAAAGAAATAATCCCCACCTGACACCAATTCTAACTCAGTGAGACCCGCTCCAGACTCTGGCCCTCAAAACCAGGCTGGTACATTAATGCTATTTTATTCTACTGAGTCTGGGTGACTTATTTCAGTATTATTAGGAATAAACATGCAACCCATTATCTCCTTTTTGCTAAGATTCTCTATATCAGACTATTTACCTTCATCATCTTTAACAACCTTATTATATCTCTAAGCATCTTTTCCTCTGGTGACATACATGGCTGCTTCTGACAGTTCAACCAATTGCATGAAATATAACACTGGGCTACACTTTGCCATATGATTTCCTGACACCTTATGAAGCCTGTGTCCAACTTCATTAGTCCCTCATGACTAATTCCACCTATCGCTGTTACTGTGGCATTAACTTTAGTCATTATCTTAATTTACATTCAGATTACTAGGGATTTCAGTGAGAAGCTTCTACACTTTTCCCATGTGTTCCTCCTAAATCTATCCTAATGCTTGTTTGGACCGTATCTCAGGGGACATGATGTGGGACTGGCCATGGGAACAATTCCATTCATACCTACTACCTGTTACAGAGCCCCTGCCTTGTGCCCTCGGTCCCATTGTCTTGGACCCAAATCACCATTCAGTCTCATCAGTCCTCTTCTACCTTCTTCTCTGAAAACACATCCATTCCCAGTTTGTTCTCAAATATCTCTAAAAAGACAAGGTTTAAAACCTGTATGTCAAGATGGCCAAATCCTCACAGTTCTAAGTTACTGCCTGGCCCTTTGAGATTCTGCTGCCATAGGCTAGTTCTAGACAGTGGCCTCCATTGCCTGTGTGCTGTCAGACAGGCAGCCTCATTATTGTGAATGCGTAAGGGCTCCCTAAATTCTCATCCAGCCTTTCCTGGGGCTTTCCCCTGCTCTTACACTGTCCCTGTTCTCATTCAGAGCTCCACCCAGAGACTTAGCCCTGGGCCCTGACCTTTGGAGTTGGATGTCTCCTTTCAGGTTGGAAATCCCAGCCCAACCCTCAGAAACCTGAGAAGGGTAGAGAAAAGAACAGAAAACTTGCTTATTCAAGTCCCATGGTCTGTTCCAGGAAAGTCTGTTTCTAGCTTTAAAAAAAAAATCCCCCAATTTGTAATTTAACTAGATAAGGATGTCTCACTTCTTTGCCTTGAGCTGTCAAGCAGGTATCATTTCTTTGAGAAACAAAGCCAACTGAGGAAGACATCCTTGTATTGACCAAGGCAGATATCCTGGAAGGACAGAGCCCATGGCTGAGGGAAGGAAGGAAGGAAGATCTGTCAGCTTCATTCTAATACCACCATGGATATCCAAGAGTCTCCTAATCAGGGAGTCTCCCAGTATCCCCTCATCCCTAAGACACTCAGGAATACCTTAGCAGGACCTGTCATCCTCACCCCTTGAGCAGAATTTAGGTTTGTAGGTGAAAACTTGTCTAAGCAGTCAGGTGACCCAGAATTGTCCTCTATAACCTCTCTGCTGTTCACATTTTCTTTGCTAGAAGGTTGAATAGTTCCACCCTCTTCTCCCCTAACAGATATGGCCAGGTCTTGACCTGTGGGACCTGAAAGTGTGGCTCCATGTAGGGGAAGCATCCTTGCAGATGTGACTAAATGGCCCTGGTGGGTTGCCCATGCTCTGGTGGATGGCCCTGCATACATGCACATACAGGAAGCCCTAAGTGGACTCTGTTGGTTAAGGAGAAAGAGTCCATGAACTTGGGAGGGTAGGATGAGACAGGGAATGGAAGAAGTTGGATGGGGCGGGAGGGATAGGAGTGTGTTTGAGCAAAATACATTGTACACATGTGTGAGATTTTCAAATAATATATTTATTTTAAGATCTTGAGATGGATTTTCCAGAACCTTAAGCCCAATGATAACCCATTCATATTAGGAAACAAAGAGAAGGTAAGAGAAGAGAAGAGAAGAGAAGAGAAGAGAAGAGAAGAGAAGAGAAGAGAAGAGAAGAGAAGAGAAGGGAGGGGTGAAAGAGAGGGGAGGGAAGAGGAGAAGGGAAAGTAAAAAAAAACAAAGAGAAGCGATAGGATGAAGTGAGAAGAGAGGTCAAGTTGCAGACGCAGAAGGCCACTGGAGACGAGACAGACTGGAGTAATGCAAGGGAAGACTGGACTTCCTAGAGCCACCAGAAGCTTCAATAAGCAAGAATGATTCCCTCTGGACTCTTGGGAGGGAACACAGTCCTGATGAGTCCTTGATTGCAAACTTCCAGCCTCCAGAGCTGAGTACACACTCACACTATTTACGGAGCTGAGTACACACTCACACTACTTACGGACTGAGTACACACTCACACTATTTAAGGGGCTGAGTACACACTCACACTATTTAAAGCCACTAAGTCTGTGATAACTTGTGACATCAGTGCCATTTCTTTCGGGGTGAGTAAGATTAGTCCGGTGGCAATGGAGTGGCTGCTGCTGTGGGCTGTCACACGTCCTGCTCCTGTCCCACAGGGGCGCGTCCTGAGCACACTTCCCCTGCACTTTATTCTTGCTGCTCTATAAAGTTCTCTCAGATGAGTCCCTACCTGAGGATGCAAACCTCAAAGGAGGCTCACAGGACAGGTGATGATGAGCCTCCAGTGTGCCTGGTGGCTTCAATCATGTATCTGTATCCGCAGGAGATGTTCAAGATTTTTTTGAAAGATTTTCCTGTTTGTTTTTTTTTTTTCAATTTTTTTTTTGTCACATTGGTCTTGAGTATTCAACAAAGCCAGTGTGTCCAATAGTGTGAACTTCATAAAAATCAGACAAATGACCCAACCAAGAACTAAAATAAAAGCCTTCCAATGTGAGCTACTGCTTCGTCTGCCCTGCTGTGGATGCTCTATACTTAGGAGGGCAAGGAGGCTCTGAGGTGTCAGGAAATCAACAGCCACCTTTAAAGCTAGCATTAGCAGTTTCCTTCGTTATGGCGCATGAGTGTGTGTGTGTGTGTGCGCACGTGTGCATGTTCATGCGTGCACGGGCGAACAGGTTCATGCATGTGCATCCTAGTTTTCCTTCCTGTCTCTGTGATCAAACACCCTGACAAAGGTAACTTTAAGAGAGAAATGGCTTGCTCATCTTACAATTCCCGGTTACTCCGTCATTTCCATCACTACAGCAATTTAAGCTAGAAACTTGAAGCATCTGGTCCCATTCGCAGTTGAGCGCATAGAGGGCGATTGCATGCATGGCTACCACTCCACTCATTTAATACCACTCAGGACCCAAACCCAGGGGAAAGTCCTGCCCACAGTGGGTCGAGCTTCCTGCCTCAATCAATGAAATCAAGACAATACCCCCCAGTCACACCCACAGGCCAGTCTGATTTAGCCAGCTTCTCATTGAGATTCTCTTCCCAGGAGATTCTGGGTGGTGTGTGTGCACATGTGAAGGCCAAAGGTCAATGTCATTCTCCACCCTAATTTTTGAGACAGGATTACTCCCTGGACCTAGAGCTGTCCAATTCATCAAGGCTGGCTGGCCGACTCCAGGCATCATCCTGTCTCCATCTCAACACTGAGGTTACAGGCAGAGCCATCATGCCCATGTTTCTACATGGTAATTAGGGAATCTAAATGCAGGTCGTCCTGTTTACACAGCAAGCACTCTCCCCACTGAGCCATCTCCCCAGCCCCTCCTTCATTATGGCTTAGTGAGGAAAACATTGCATAGCCTGCGCTCTTCAAAAAATCAGACCGGGTGGTGGTGGCTCACCCCTTTAATCCCAGCATTTGGGAGGCAGAGGCAGGTGGATTTCTGAGTTCGAGGCCAGCCTGGTCTACAGAGTGAGTTCCAGGACAGCCAGAGCTATACAGAGAAACCCTGTCTCGAAAAACCAAAAAAAAAAAAAAAAAAAATCGGTCAGATTTTTAAACACTTTTGTATATGAGTTGCCTGGGAACCTTATTAATGTGAAGATTGACTCAGTAGAGCCCAGGAGCTGGGAGTCCGCATTCACAACAGCTTGCGGGGACACCTGGGTTGCAGCGTAAGGACCACAGTTCCTGTAGCAATGGTGCCTCTGCCTAACACCTTTATATTCTTAGCATTAACGGTGGACCCTGTTTGCCCTTTGCAGTTTAGTGATAGGGACTGTGGCTGTGACTTTACTGCGGTAGAGGAAACTGCTGACCCGCAGCCAGCTCTTCTTAGGGAAAAAGAAAATTTGCATTGTGGATAAGTAATTGTAAAACATGTGTATACCTTTGGACCATTTTATTCTTCTTACAGATAAGATTTCCAAATAAATACTCAAGATATGTATCACTCAGCATGTATAAGTTGCTATGACAAAATACTTGAGGAAACCAACTTAAAAGAGGAAAGGTTTAGTTCACAACTTCAGAAGTTTGAGTCCATTGGCTGTGTTGTTTTTTAGCCAGTGATAAGGCAGAACATCGTGGTGGAGCAAAACTATGTACCTCGTAGTAGCTCAGAAGTTAAGACAGGGGATGAGGAAAAAAAAAGAACTAAAACAAAATGCACCCTTTGGGGTCATGATCCCAATGACCTACTTCCTCAGGTGAAGCTCTGCCTCCTAAATTTCCACTCCTCACTGTAGCCTATGAGATTATGGATCTGTAGAAAGACAGTCCATTCACGAGGTCAGAGCCTTTGTGATTTGTTCAACATCCGGGACTCTGCTTCTGAACCCTGTTGCACTGAGAATGAGGGCTTCAAAACTGGAATTTTTAGGAGACTTTAAGGTCCTAGAAGAAAAAGAAGAAGGAGAAGGAAGAAGAGGAGGAGGAAGAGGAGGAGGAGGAGGAGGAGGAGAAGAAGAAGAGGAAGAAGAAAAAGAAGAAGAAGAAGAAGAAGAAGAAGAAGAAGAAGAAGAAGAAGAAGAAGAAGAAGAAGAAGAAGAAGAAGAAGAAGGGGAAGAAGATGAGGAAGAAGAAGAAGTAAAAGAAAAAAACCTATATAAAAGCAGTAAACTATGCCATACTAATACTATATTAAAACCCTGTGTCTAATATAAAGATGACTAAGTAAAGCATATAAACTTTATATAAATTATATATAATTATATATAATAAACTATTCTTTTTCTTTACTCCCCCAAAGTCACTAAATAAATAAAATATGAACTAGTTTATATATATAACATATATAATTATATATAATAAACAATTCTTTTTCTTCACACCTCCCAACATGTCACTAACTGAGTAAAAATAATATGAACTTCTCACTAATCAGATAGCAGAAAGTTTTCTTGTTCTACTTGGGACAGGGGTCAAGGAGAAGGGGTATGACTTTCCCTATTGCTGTGATAGATTAGCCTGACAGAAGCAACCAAAGCAAGGAAAAGCTTATTCGGGCTCAGAGTTTGAGAGGACAGCCGATCACACCAGGGCAGCTCTGGTGGCAGGAGCTTGAGACAGCGGGTCACATTGTACTCACAATCAGGAAGTAGGCATGACTGCCGCTGCTCAGCTGGCTTTCTCCATTTATGAAGTCCAGGCCCCCAGCCTAGGGAATGGTGCCACCCACTTCATGCAGTCCAGGCCCCCAGCCTAGGGAATGGTGCTGCCCACTTCATGCAGTCCAGGCCCCCAGCCTAGGGAATGGTGCCACCCACTTCATGCAGTCCAGGCCCCCAGCCTAGTGAATGGTGCTGCCCACTTCATGCAGTCCAGGCCCCCAGCCTAGGGAATGGTGCTGCCCACTTCATGCAGTCCAGGCCCCCAGCCTAGTGAATGGTGCTGCCCACTTCATGCAGTCCAGAACCCCAGCCTAGGGAAAGGTGCTACCCACTTCATGCAGTCCAGGCCCCATGCCTAGGGAATAGTGCCACCCACTTCAATCACTCTAACGAAGATAACCTCTCGCAGACATGTCTAGACGCTAAACTTAATCTAAATAACACCTCACAGGGACACCCAGAGGCCTGTCTCCTATGTGATTCTAGATCCTATCAAGCTGATGATATTAACTTTCACAGTCACCCTTCAAATGCCGGCCTTTGGCAACTTTTGTTTCCCTCAGGGTTTGGCATCAGGGAGCAGTAGCAAGTGGCATTCTCCATTGTCAGGGTCCTTGTTAGGCTCTTAGGTATGGAGCCTTAGCCCTGTGATTATTCTAAGCCCTACACAAGCTTCAGGCCTTGGGACCCTTGGCTCTTGGAAGCATCCAATGTGACACCATTCAACCTGGAAACTGAAAACTGGACAGTTCTCTGGAACTCTTGTAGTGAATAGGGCCTACAGGTTGTTGTCCAGCTCCTTATAGCTGTTTATGCTTTCGACGCCCCTCTGCTCTCTTATTGAACTGCTTCCCCTCTTCTTCCTGGATGCGTTCAGATCTTGGATCTCAGCTGCCAGCCTGCTGCAGAGATGACTCAGGATGTCTGCCTCCCCTGGGACATCTTTTAGGAGCCAGAGTATTAATGATTGCCACTTAGGAAGCCAGTGTCTGCCACTATTGGGCATTCAGCCAGGAAGGTGGGATGATCAGATGGGCAGGGCTGCTAGGCAGTGGGGGCCAACGCTGCTGGGCATGTCTGGGTCTGTGGCCACTTCTTTCTCAGCCATAAAACAATCAAGACCACTATACCCCTCTTTCAGCTATGTAGCAGCTGCTGTAGTCACCACCACTCTCCGTTGTCTCTTTCTTGGTGCCACCAGTTCTGTGACACTACTCAAAGTATGCAAGAAAATATCACTGTGGAGAATCCTTTGAATCGGGCCAAAGGTGGCAACAGCAGAGAAGGTCTGGCAGAAGAGCGTGTCCCAGCCTACTCTCTGAGTAAGCCTGCGCAGACCGTTTATGGAGCCCTGAGTGTTGACCAATTACAACAGTCTGTTTGGGCCAATCAGAATCTTGCCTCTTAGTTCTAGTCCTAATCATTGAAGCTTATGGTTTTTTTTTTGGGGGGGGGGGGGGCCAGGAGTCTTTACCTCTTAGCCCCTGTCACAATAATTAGTCCTTCCATCAGGGGAAGCGCTCTTCCTCTGGCCAAAGCGGAAATGGTTGTAGGGTCATCTAGAGTTCACAGACTGTTCTGATAACAAAAAGTCTGGCACAAACTGCTTCAAGCAGCCCCGACTGGGACTGTGCCTGTAAGATCCAGGCTGATCAGCTACGATATTTTCATAATTTATCCCAAACCATCCATAGAGTTTGTAAGCCAGAGGCTGCCGGTGTGAAAAACTAATCCAGCTGGCTGTTAGACCCAGTCCTTTGCTGAGGGTAGCAAGGGGCGAGTCGATAGCTGCTAATTTGGAAGTCAGGTTGCCAGGCTTAGCGTACGCCTAAAATAGCTTAAAAAGTGTCTGATTAACACTGACCATGATTTTAGCAGTGCTTGAATAGAGTCTAATACCTATCCAGTGCCCAGGAAAAGGTGGATCCTTCACCCACCTTAAACTCAGCCTTAACAAATTGTCAGATTAATGGGTTCAACACATTTTTCTGAGAAAGAAAGAGACGGAAAAACAATCCATAGGCCTTCATTTCTGTATGTACAAACATTTGACTTTTTCAGTTGGGCATCGGGTATAATAGATGTTATTGCTTGCAGTTTTTGTTTGTATGGTTGGTTGGTTCGTTTTGTTATAGAGGCTCTCTCTAAATAGCCCAGGCTAGCCTACGACTCACAATCTCCTGTCTCATTTTCCCAAGTGTTAGGATTGTTCTCAACTGGTTTCTAGAATTGTGTGCCTTTGATAGCTTATAATATTTTGGAATTTGATCAGAAAGAAAGTGGCTGGGGTCAGAATGATGAGCATTGTAATCCACACACTGGAACAGAAGCGTGGTTAGAAAGTGAGACGGCTGACCCCTGGAGTCAGGTGGTCCAAGAGGACCATGGGAGGCAAGAGTGAGGCACGAGCTGATAGCGTCCAAACAAACTCATTCTGCCTCTCGAGACTTCCGTTCTTAGACCACCCTGTGCCCCCTGAGAACCAGTCCCCCCACTCTCCGGAGGCAGTGGGACACATAACCTCAGAACTCAGGTATAGTCGGCATCATTGAGGCCAAATGAAGACGAAAGAGATGGTAGATGTTTCTACTGCAGCGTGGGGCTTCTGGGTTGGAGAGGGGTGTTGCCTCACACCCGCATAATAACGGTGGAAGAGCTGAGATAAGTGGATATTCTATTTACTGAACTAGGAGGTTTCTGAGATGGGGAGAGGTGGTACTCCCCACCTCTCACTGTAAACAGTATAAATGCTGAGATAAATACTGTCTGGCCCATAAGGCCTCAAGCATTTATCATGTGGACCTTGCAGAAATGGCTTGCGGATATGTGCTTAGAGAAAAATAAATGTCCTCAGAGGAAAGACTCTAGCTCAGTAGTTGAGAGCTTTAATTAAGAAACAAGCAGGCGGCCTGTGACCTGCCCAGGATGCCATCAGTTTACAGACTCAGTCCCCATGCACACCCACCCTTCTAGCAGGCTTCTGCACTTGAGTCTTCAGTACAAATGAATGTCCATGGTTTTTCCAGATCCTCAAGGAACGCCCCAGACTGAAGGGACATCATTTACATATTCAGACAGAAGGAAGGGACTGGGAGAACCCAAAGCAACTCAATCAACAGAAGAAACACAATAAATATCAAAGATTAGTGACCTTTGATATAGGAAAAGACATTTCATCAATTAAATGAGAAACTTGGCACTATGATAAGAGTAAAGTCTTGAGACTGTGTCCACGTTCTTCTTAAAAACATAACTAGACAGGTCAAAAGACAGTCAAACAAGGATATGAAATACTGAAAGAAACACTGGACTCATGCTTCAGGCTGTTCATATGTTAATTAAAACTTGTTGAACAAGTTGGGGATTATGGATATTAGAACAGCAAAGAAATAAAATTTACAGGTGTCTTTTAAAACATAGTTGATATTGTGTTTAGTATGAATGAAAACAACAGGTGAAGGGCCATCATGAAATTGCAGAGCATTTTAGCAATAAGGAGACCCTACATCCACATAGAGAGAAGCTGACAAAGTAACAATAGTCCATGTGGACCCAGAGTTCTCAGGAGTGACACCAGGCACCAAAAGTGTAGAGTAATGCCTTCAAGCCTCTGAAGGAGGTGACTTTCAACATGGTGACCTATGTCCACCACTATCCATCAAATACAGAGACTGACAGGCATTTTTAGACCTCAGATACTCATTTTTAGCTCTTGAGAACCTTTGTTAGAAAGCTACTATATGATGTGCTTCATCACAGCTAAATAGTAAAAGCAAGAGCCAGAGAGGACGGTTTTGTGTCAGGACCAAGGGGCCAGCAGTACAGATAGTGGTCAGGGACTAAGCGCTGTGGAGAAAACACCATCTAGAGGCAGGGAAACCCTGACGGAGGATCTGATACGATACAAGATGTGGGAGAAAAAATAATCTATTTCCAGGTGTTTCAGATTTGCTCAAACATTGGAGCAGAGTAGGATGCTGTTAGCTGACAGCCAACCCTTGTATCCAAATTAGTAATGTGGACTCTGGATTAGCAACAGTAAGTAGGTAAATTCATCTGGGAGTTCATCAGAAGGCAGGGAGTGAGGGTTGCTAGGGACTAGTGAGTAGAAGCTAAATCCTTGTCTACAATTGATATATCAAGAACAGTTACAAAAGCTTATGCTTTGGAAACATAGAGTCAGATTTATCTGAGTGCTGCTCATATGCAGGAAGAATCAAAAGATGGCTAGCAGATGCTTCTGTGAGAAAAGCTGGGGGAAACAGCTGAGGCCATTGCTCCCTACCTGCCCCAAATGACAATTTAGTATTGTGTGATAGGCAGTTAGGTTCACCAGGCTTATGACATATACACACACATATTTGTGTGTGTGTGTGTGCGCGCGCGCGCATGCGCGCGCACATGTGCCATTTCCTATTTTCTATGTACATGTTGGCCAGTCACATATATTACGTTATAACTATTTAGCTAGAAAAACTAAGTAACTTTTGAGACTAAACCTATGTGAACGCCTGATCGGGTGGGATTTAAAAGTCTGTACAGGAAGTGTATCCTTAGGTTGGGGAATTCCAACAGAACTGTGGAATTCACTGTGGACTCAACTTATCTTTTTGAAATCCATAATCTTTGGAGGTGGTGACCTCTGTATTAGTGAAGCTGGTGCATGCCGTGGGAGAGGCATCGTGGTTCCAAGGAACGAGTCAAGTGCTGGGAAAGGATATCAGTGTGTGTATACTAGAACTTACGGTAACAGAGCAAACCTGCCGTGTTCAGAACCGGGCAGCTGAGAGCGGCTCAGCTGGTCAGGAGTGGGAGTGGGTTTTTCCCTCGAGCACTGTTGTTGTTGGCGTGGGATAGCACTACGTGCGTGCTTGCCTAGGAAATCAGTTCTTCTTTGCCTTGCTTCCTCCTAACAGCTTAATCGCTTACACGGAGCAGTATGTGGAGTATGACCCTTTCATAACACCAGCAGAGCCATCTAATCCTTGGATCAGCGATGACATCACCTTATGGGACATAGAGATGAGGTAACAAACAAACAAACAAGCAAGCAAAGGTTTGGGATGGGGGGTGTTGAAAGAAATCCATAGTCTAATGCAATTAGACTTATTCCCTATTTTAACTTGAATGAGACTAGAAGAAAAAAGGCCTGAGTATCCTTCTGCACTGACATCTGCTTGCTCAAGGTTCTCTCCTCCTTGCGGCTTTTGATTTGTACGTGGGTTCCCTGTGTCTGTGGCAGCTAAAACCACTCCTCAGCATTTCATGGCTCTGATGGCTGGAAGGGAAGGCTCTGCTGCCTCAACTAGTCCCCTTCATCTCAGATCACAGCAATACTAGCTAGCCCTTCTCTAGGTCATCCCCTATCTCTCAGCACTTTCCACCAAACCCCCTCAGCTGGTACAAGTTGATTTAACAACAATGGTTGGATGAATACATCTAGGTGTTCCTCAGAAGGCAGGGAGCAGAGGGGCTAGGGGACTAGTGAGTAGAAGTTAAATCCTTGTCTAACATTAATATATCAAGAACATTGTTCTCGCTGTGGAGAATGCAAGGCAACGAGGCAGAGCGGAGCTGATGAACCTGTCCGAGGATGCACAGTTGGAATGCAGCAGCCTTAAGGCTCGAGCCCAGGCAGAGTCTCTTGGGCTGGGGCTGGCCTCACACTGGCCTTCTGAGGTCATAGGCGTCCATACTTTCAGCAGCACTCCTCTGCTCTGCCCTGGGTGGGAAGCACGTGTGTTGACTTAACAGCTGAAGGAGACTCGGGCACAGTCATAATTCCTAGATATGCGGGCACAGTTCTGTGTGTTACTCCTTTGCCTCTGCCCTCCAATTTCTTCTTTCATTCTCTGTGACACCAGTGCTGTCTTTCTCTTTTAATAAAAGTCCTAGATGCTTACTATAAAAAGTTAATCTAGAAAGGTGGTAGTGGCGCCTGCCTTTAATCCCTGCACTTGGGAGGCAGAGGCAGGCAGATTTCTGAGTTCGAGGCCAGCCTGGTCTACAGAGCGAGTTCCAGGACAGCCAGGGCTACACAGAGAAACCCTGTCTTGAAAAAACAAAACAAAACAAAACAAAAAGTTAATCTATCCTGATGTGCATAAAGAAGGAAACTCCTCTCTTCCTCCGACCTGCCCTCCAGGAAGAGTCTGATGTCCTGGTTCCCACCCCGCAGCAGGGTGCTGGGCACAGAGAGGACTCCCAGGTGGTCCTCTGAGCACCACGGACAGACTCCGAGGAGACATCTGATGTCCACACTGGCTTGGGTTGCTTCCGTGTGAGGATCAGACCACATCCCTTCCTTTTTAATGTCACATCTTTGCAAATCTAAGTTTTCAGAGAAGTTTTGTGATTACAAAGCTATGCTGTGCAAAAAATTGACATGGACTAACATATATACTAACATGTGTAACAGACATATATACATCAAGACTGTCTTGGTTAGGATTAATAGTGATGTGATGAGATATCATGACCAAAGCAACTCAGGGAGGAAACTATTCTGCTTACACTTCCAGGTAACAGGTCCATTACTGAGGGAAGTCAGGGCAGGAACTCAAACAGGGCAGGAACCTGGAGGCAGGAGCTGATGACGAGGCCGTGGAAGAGTGCTACTTACTGGCTTGCTCCATGTGGCTTGCTCAGCCTGCCTTCTTATAGAACCTGGGGTCACCAGCCAGTGGCGACACCACCCACAATGGCTTGGACCCTCTCACATCAAACCGCTGGTTAAGAAAATGCCCTGCAGGCTTGCCTGATCTGTGGAGACAATTTCTCAGTTAAGGTTCCTCTTATGAGACAATGCTAGCTTGTGTGAGTTTAACATCAAAACCAGCCAGGAGTGGGGTTAAGAATGAAATTAACTCATTTTTTTCCTTCTATATGTGTGTATTTCATATAGTTGCTAAGTTACCAGAATACTAATTCATGTAAGTTGACTGATTCTACCTTAGATAAACTAAAATATTACAGGTTTCTTTGGGCTCAGGGACACTATAAAACTTACCAAGACTTTAAGGGTGCCATGAACTCAAAACATTTGAGAGGCTCTGAATTAGTTACTATCTCTTTAAATTTTCATACACAGAAAATATGCTCTAATGCAATTATGTTCATTATATGTATACACATATATATGCTATTTTAATTAGCAATATATAAACACATACTAATCCACCTTATCCTTTTTAATATTTGCATAATGTCCCCTGGCATGAATGAAGTAAAATTTATTTAACCAACCTCCAGGACACAACTATTTAACTCATGTCTTTTTCTGTAATATAAACAATTCAGGGAACATCCCTATACCTAAATCTAATTCGTTTTTTATTATAAATTGTACAAAGGTAGAATTACTTGAAATAGAGTGCATATTTTGATTTTGGCTTATGTCCCAGATTTTCTTAAATAACCCTGAACCCCCTTTTCTATGCCTCTATTTAGAGGTCCCCATCCTTTCCAACTCAGCATGAACAATCTTTCTCTCTTAATTCTTTTTTTTTTTTTTTTTTTTTTTTTTTTTTTTTTGGTTTTTTGAGGCAGGGTTTCTCTGTGTAGCCCTGGCTGTCCTGGAACTCACTCTGTAGACCAGGCTGGCCTCGAACTCAGAAATCCGCCTGTCTCTGCCTCCCAAGTGCTGGGATTAAAGGCTTGTACCACCACCACCCGGCTCTCTCTTAATTCTTAAACCCAATAGATTGAAATTAATCTCACTTTGCCTTCAGTTTCTTCACTAGTGTAGAAAAATCTTACTTGAGGATATTTCCTATGATTAGAGAAATTCATCCTTCTGTGACTTTCCACCAACTTGTCCCTTCCTCTTTTTCCCCAGTGGTGGCTTAGCTTTCAATATCAGGATACAAAAGTACTGTTTGTATTGGCTTGTCTTTTTCCTGATTTCCTCTCTCCTTTTTGATTTCTTTTCACCTTCCTCAACTTTGTATTTCCTAATAAGCTTTTGTATTGCCTCTTCAAATTCTAGTTTCTGTTCTAGTCATAATTATATTTTACACGGTTTGAGTTTAAAAGATCACTAATTGCAGGGTATGTGTGTTCTTGAAAGCAGAAGTTTCCTCCTGCCTTCCCATAATGCCCCCTTCCTAGAGGTACATTAGTGTGATGTATTTTAAACCAATATTCTGAACTTACATTTCTACCCCCATTAAGAGAACAAATAGTGTGTAAGTAGACATCTACTTTTAAAATTCTGTTTCTGGTGTGACCAGGTGCATCAGTTTACTTTTCTGTTGCTGGGATGGAACACCATGACAAGGTCATTTATAGAAGGGAGAGCTTGCGTGGGCTGTGGTTCCATAGGTTAACAGTCCGTCAACATCATGGAAAAGTGGCAGGCATGAGTAGCACTCATGGTGGCTGGAGCAGCAAGCTGAGAGCTCATATGCTGAACCCCAAGCAGGAAGGAGAGAGTGAAAACTGGGTAGGACAAGCCATAAGCTCTCAAAGCCTGCTGCCAATGGCATACCTCCTCCAACAAGGCTTTAGAACCTAAGTCTCCCTGAAGGACAGCACTGGCTTGGGATCCGAAGTGCCTGAGTCTGTAGGGGATGTGTCCTATTCAAACTACTGCATGGGGGTTTGTATAGTTTCTTCCATTCTAACCCAAGAATTTAAAACTTTCATTAACTCAGGGTGTCTTTTTTCTTCCTCCCCCTGTTCCTAAATGCTTCTGTTTACTGTTTCTGTATTTTCCATGCTTTTCTCCCTCCTTCCTTCCCTCCCTCCTTCCCTCCCTCCCTCCCTCCCTCCCCCCCTCTTGTCAACTGTTTAGGTACATTTTAATTCATATTTCTAAAGTCTTTGAAAAATATTCTTTAAAGGTTTTTCTCTGTGTATATGTCTGCCCCCTTTGTCTGTGTCTCTGACTCTCTGTCTCTGCCTCTTGTTTTTAACTGTTTAGGTACATTTTAATTCATATTTCTAAATTTTTAAAAATTTATTCTTTAAATATTTTGTTCTCTGTGTTTGTCTGACTTCCCTTTCTGTCTCTCTGCCTCTGTGTCTGTTTCTCTGTCTCTCTGTCTCTGTCTCTCCTCTCTCTCTCTCTTTCTCTCTCTCTCCTTCCCTTTCCCTCTCTCTCTCCCTCCCTCCCTCCCTCCCTCTGTCTGTTTTTCATCCTTTAGTAGGAACTCTGGGCCTCTGGGGTAGAGCTCTTAAATCTCTTGAGAGGTCCCCTGCATTGTTCATATGTGTTTTGAGAGGTCCCTGCATTTGTTCATATGTGTTTGGGGTTATTTTTGTTGTTTGTTTGTTTTCTCTTTATGTTCTTGCCACTCTGGCATCAGTGGTGGCACTATACTCTGGTCTCATTGTTTTTATCAGAATCTGGTCAGCTCCCTCTCCCCATCCCCCATCTCCCAACCCCCTATCCCCTGTCCTCCATCCTCCTTCCTCCCTTAGCAACCTGCTTCCGTAATGTGGAGCCTGTTATGAATGCACTTCAGTTTCCTCCCTATGCTCCTGTCTAAGGCCTGCCCCACTGCTCTGCTGACATCTGGCTGCTCAGAGCATCAAGCTTTTCAGCTATTTTCTCTCACAGCTCTGCCACAGCCACAGCCTGTCCTCTGCCAGCTTTGCTACAAGTCTCATTTGTTTCAAACCTCCCTGAAGTGCCTGGACCTCACCATCCTCTGGAAGAACTTATCTTTGTCTCTACACGTGATTAGGGTTAAAAACCACAAAGTCCACCTCACTGAGCTTCGGTGCCCTGCCTGTTCAGTCTTTCTGGGCCATTTGCCATTCCTGGCTGACTTTCCTTCTCACCCATGCATGGTGACCACCCAGTGTAATGACATGGGTGTCCCACACCTCCAGCTGTTATGACACACCCCTCTAGATCACTTCTAAAGAGGACCCGTGATTTGCTTTAGAGTCTAGTCTTCTAACTAGCACACACAAGCACTTGAAAGTATAGATTGGGTAGAGGGTAGGGGAACAGGTTATTCCTTCTTTGGTCAAGAATTTGGGGAAAAAGGAAGAAGGCAGGTGCCCAAAGCTAATTCACTGTGATAAAATGGATGTTCTCACTCGCCTCTGACTAGATAAAGATGTACTGATTGTCTGGGGAAAGGGTGGCCACCTTGCCACTTGATTAATCTCAAGCTATTCAGTGCTCTATCCTCCACCTATGGTGCTAACTGCCTTGTAGTAGGTGATACAATTCTGATTTTATTGTCCAAGCTTCTACTCTAAAACTGACGCCTAACCTAAGAAATGATTCAGCCATGGAGTCTAATCTACCCAAGCAAGTGGAGCTCTATAAACTCAGGTGAAAAGGAAGCTCTACTTCTCCTGCAGAACATCCATTCCCACTCAGCCTGGTGGAGCTGCCAGAAGAAATGCAGAGTGTGAGATTAGTGCTGACATCACACCTCAGCCTAGGAATGGTCGCCATCTGATGAGGAAAATAACCAACAGGCAGCGCTTTCTCAGGTTCACCTTCTTTCAGCTCATACTGAGACCTACTTTGCACTGCGTTCTGAGTAAGAAATCCTCTGGCTAAAAATCTAACAAAGTCAATAGAAGCCGCTGCCTTACCACCTGGCACCAGAATTCCCCCTTGCTTGGCAAAGAAAGGGCATTCAGCCACTGGAGGCAGAGAGCAGGTCCTGAAGGCAAGGCTTTGGCAGACTCAATTATCAAAGAGGTTAGGCTGTTCCCAGGGAGAAGGTGAGATGAGTGTGTGCTCCTAGTCCTGAGAGAGGAAAACCAAAGGCAGAGAGGGATGGAGGCGGGGGGGGGGGGGGGGGGGGGGGGTGAGGGGAAGGAGAAGAGCCAGGGCAAGATTAGAAACCAGGAAAATTCTAGTAGCCAGTGACAAAGGACTTTTCAAAAGCAGGAATACTGAGTACTTTCGCTGCCGGGAGAAAGGTTAGCCCCCCCCCCAAGACCTCGTGTATCATGCACGAGCACCTACCCAGACTTCAGGTGAACATGGCTCGCAGTATATGGCAGAGGAGAAGCCGCACGTGAGCAAGCAGGATTCTATGGGGATGTCCTTCTGCTCATCTATACGGGGCTCCTGTCTTCTTCTGTGCTACAGAGAAATCCATGCAGATTTATTTTGAGCTCCAGGTCTGAGGACATCAGAAGAAAGCCTGCATGCTACAAATCTGAAGGACACATTGTGTCTTCTGCAGGGTGGCTGTCCAGTGAGGGACAGCCACTGAATCACGGGCAAACAGCGTAAGGTATAATAGAAATAACAGGAATTGCCCTGTGGATTCCTTCTCAGCCTCAGATAGGACAGTATTAGATCCAAAACTCTACAAATAAGAAAGCAGATAATCATCAGGTCGGGGGGG
>NW_022196912.1:98100157-98105594 GCF_008632895.1 Mastomys coucha
AAAGGCTTCAGTTTTAAAGCATGGCAAACTCTGTCTGACAGCAAGTCTGAGAAGTCAGCTTCCGTTGAAGAAGATAACAATAGTCAGGACTCGGCATTGACGAACAGTCAGCTAAAAGTCACCAGACCATAGCTGGAAAGTACCGGCTGATCTAAACATTACCAGAAGACTGTCTTAGGGAGGCCTAAGGGAAGTCATTCTGGTAGTTGCATTAAGGTTGGGACCCCATGAACTGGCGTGGCTCACAGAATTGTGGTCAGCCATTTCTTCCCTGCATGGCGTAGGTTTGAGGCTCCCTATCTGTTGAGGATCAAGCATGTGAACAATGGTTATATTGAACCTGGTTCCTTCTACTTGGCTGAAGGAATCCAGTCCCAGGCAAGATGACCTGCTGAAAGGCAGAGGCAATTCTTGACTTGTACACATATATGGATGTAACTATTAAGCTCCTTTTGAAAATTAGATTTATTAACTATTTTATGCATATGAGTGTTTTGCCTGTGTGTATGTGTGTGTATACCACATGCCTGCGTAGTTCCTGTGGAGACCAGAAGAGGGCACTAGATACCCTGGATCTGGAGTTATAGGTTACTCCAAATCAATGTGAGTCACCAAACTGGTGCTGGAAACTGAGCCCTGGTCCCCATTCAAGAGCAACAAGTGCTCTTAATCACTGAGCCATCGCCCCAGGTCCCTCAAGTTCCTTTCTCAAAGCAGTCAGTTCCTAAACACGGCCCTGTTAATGCCACCACCCCACCTCACCCCCATGCAAGTGTTGATTCTTATGTCAAAAGAAGGAATTTATTTTCATACATATTGACCTTGATGCCTTATTTGGCTGACAGACTGTGGCAAAGTGACACTCTGAGAGGCAGCCATACAGAGTGCTAGTCATTTCTAAACATATCGCCTTAAGTCTTTGAAATGGTCTGCCATGCAGGGAGACCTTCAAGCCACTGGGAAAGCCATGTGGGGTCACTCTTGTCAAGAGCCTCAGATGAGCTCTGGACAAACCGCCTGTGTCAGCTGCCACAGGAGCAGTTTGGACACAGGCCCAGTCCAGCCCTCAGATGACTTTTAAACTACCTTGCAGCTACAGGTCTGAGTGACCACAAATGAGAGAACATAGTCCAGTCCAGAGGAACTGAGAACACTGAAAGGGAACCACGCCCTACTGGAATACCCAAGACCTTTCCAGCTATTCTGGTGTGGTAAATAAACAGATCAAGATGGTTTCTTCACAGCATGGCCCTAACATTGGGACCATTAGAGTCACTTTCCCGAGAGGACTGGCCCTTGTTTCACAATTTTTCTGATAGCTTATCTTAATCCCTTTAAACTGTCAAGCAAAAAAAAAAAAAAAAAAAAAAAAAAAAAAAAAATGCGATAGACTGTGTGTGACTTGCAAACAAAAGACATTTGGTTCTCTTTGTTCTGGGAACTGAGAATGTCAAGATCAGGGCGTCAGTATGTTGAGGAGTGTGTGGCTCACGGTCTGAACGAGGTGGCATGTCACTATTATCTCACCGCTTAGGAGGCGGAGGCAGAAGGATCACATGTTTGGCTTGGCTACATGAATTCGTATCTTCCCTCTGTGTCCTTTTATAGCAGCAAGGTGAGAGTGCTGGAGTCTATTGATAAGTGTATTGATAAAGACATTAACTTCATTCCTCACGGCTCAGTGACTTCCAAAGGCCCCAGCCCTTAATACCATCATGTTGGGGGTCAAAATGTGAACAGATGAATTTTAGAGGGACAAAATTTTAATCTGTACCATTCTATACATGCTCCCCCAGTTTATAAACTCTCATATGCTGCCCGGATATCACTAGCACTTTCCCTAACATCAGCCTTAAAATATCATCTCAATATCATCTAAATAAGATAAGGGGGAGTCAAGATATGAGTCACCTCCAGCTGAAGTCCCTTCCAGCTATGAAACCAACAAGCTACATTATTTCCAAGCTGTGATAGGAAGTACAAGATAGACCTGTCCATTCCAGCGAGAGAAGACACGGGACATGGGTCCCAAGTGAGTCTAAACACAGCAGGGCAAAGTTAAGGCTTCATCTAAGAGTCTTTCTTTTCATCTCTTTGTCTTGATTCTGTACCTGTCAGACCTGACCGAGGTGATAAATTCGCCGAGGCAGGGAACCCACCTCTACAGCTCTCTCTGAAGATGAGTTGTGTGCCTGTGGCTTTCCCCCTTTGGGTGGCAGCATCCTACCCACAGCTCAGTGGATATCCTCTCTCTCTGCCAGGGCCTTGCAGCTTTCCCAGGTTAGACCACTGCCCTGCAACTCTGCCCTGGAGGTTTGTCCCAATAACTCCACTGGTCCCAGTTCACCCTGAAGCTCTCTACAGGCACCTCCACCCTGGAAGAACCAGGCATGGACCTCCTGGACTGACTGAACAGGGAAGAGGCCCATACCTATTGAAACTCCGGTCCCCTCCTCCTCCTGGTTGTAGCAGTCTGAGCCTATAATGGGGGTCACAGGTCTAGCAGACACTGAATATCTTTATGTCACTTTCCTATTGTCCTGAAAAATAGCTCCTGGCTTTTTTCTGGATGGCTAAGCCCTACTCCATCCTTCTATCAGTCATTTGGCCACACCGTTCATGGTCTCCTTTTTGTCGTTTTGTTTGCTTCTTTGTCACAACATGAATACACTAGGAATTTTCTCAGTCCTTATTTAGATTCTACTTCCTTTTGACTAACAATTTTATCTTTAGCTGAGTCATTTCTCTTTGTGTACTCTTAAAAGCAGTTAGAAAGAATCAGGCTACTCCTTCAATACAGGGTTAGAAACTTCCTTGGCTAAGTATGTATACTATCTAAATAGTATCTATTTAGTAACTAATAGTAATAATTATTACTTTAAAATATGTTATTATATAATAATTGAATAATATATAATAAAATATTATTGTGTAGTATAAATATATTAGGATATTTAAGTATAAGAATAATCTTAATAGTAACTAAATAGTATCATTGTTTGCAAGTTCTGCCTTCCACCAAAACACTAGCACAAACAGAATTGGCCAGTCTCTGCCACTTTGTAACAAGAACCATTCTTCCTTCAACTTCCTTGTTTTCCTTTGAGGCTTGTCAGCAAGGCATTCACTAACATTCTGTAACCAATTATTTAAGCATTATTTAAGAAGATTAGGGGTTTCTCTTCAGCCTTTCTATTTTTTTTTGTTTTGAGTATAACACACACACACACATTCAGAATCATCTTTATGGGTCCATTCTCAGAAAATGTTTTAAATTTCCTCCTACTTGTCTTTGCTACCCTTTTGCATTTTTAAGTATGTATGTTATGGGTGACATCCCCCTCTCAGTACCAATTTTAGTCTCAGTCCATTAGGGTGGCTGAAAAAAATTATCATGAATGATATGGCTTATAAGTACCATATATTTATTTCTCATGGTTCAAGAGATTCGGGGTGTCTCCGAGCAAAGCACCTGCAGGTTCACTGAATGATTGAGGACCCTCTCACTGGTTCATTGATAGCCAGCTTCTTGCTGTATCCTTCTATGGTGGAAAGGTGAGGGGGCTCTCTTGTAGGAACACTGATTCCACACCACCCCAAAGGCCCCGCCCCCAGATATGTCATATTGGTGGTTAGAATTTCAACTCAAGAGTTTAATGAAGGAGGTGAACACAGCTCGGGTCTTTTGAAGATAGCTTATATCTTTCCTCAAGCCTTAGCTTAGACATCACATGAGAGGCATGGAGTAGAAAGAAAAGTAAAACAAAAAGGAATGGAGATTGGAGACAGATATGCCTGGCATCCACGTCTGCATTATTACTTGCATCTCTTCATCTTTTGAATGTGGGGTATTGATCTACCCTGGAGCTTATACTGGAGATGAACTAGACATGAGGAGCAGAGTAAGGAAGGAAAGTTCCTCGGCCTTCCCTCACACCTTTGTAGGTGCTGCAGGATGGAGCATACTCCTATGTAGCTGTGCGGACTGGTTTATGAAACAAACTAGAGTTATTTGGGAAGAGGGGAATCTTAATAGAGAAAACGCCCCCACTGGGAAGGTCTACCAGAAAACATGTGAGATCACTAGATCTAGACAATCCCTCATTGCAACTCTGTATCCAGCTGAATCTAGATTGTATCAAGTTGAGATTAAACCATCCCACCTGGGAAAGGATGTCAAGAGCTTTCATTACTAACAATTATTGTATAAGTGGTAACAATGTGTCCAGACCTATTCTTGAACCTTCAAACAGGTGATGTTGGTAATACCCAAGAGATGAGGGAAGAGGTAAAGTGGGAGTTGTATGCAAGAGGCTTTCAGCCCAGCAGAATCCCAACTGAGGCAGGAGAGTAAATGCGGAGGGTAAGTTACAGACATGGGTTAGGAATAGCAGGTAACTGACTCGGGAAACTGGATTGAACAGTATCGCCTTAAGACCTGTGTTCTTCCTAGGACCCCAAGACTCTGATATTATTTGGAAAGAGTGTGATAGGTATAATTAATTCAATTGCAATCATACTGGAGTAGGGTGGACTCTTTGTCTATAATACTGGTGTTTTTGAAAGAAAAGAAACAGATGCAGACACACACATGAAGAGGAAATGCTGTTGTAGACTTGGAAACAGAGAAGAGAAGCCATGTGACCATTCAGGTAGAGATTCAGCAGTATGTCTGCAAGCCAAGGATTGAAGCACCAGAAGTTAAGGGAGGGACATGGAAATATTTTCCTCTAAAGCCGTCAGAGAAAGCATGGTTCTGCTAACACCCTGGGTTTAGATGGCCAGCATGTAGACTGTGAGGCCTGAAACTTCTGCTCATTGAAGCTATTCATTCATTGTTTTAAGACTTTATTGTGTCAACTTCAGGGTATATTGTCTTTCCAGATCTTCTCATTTCTGCTAAAGGATGACCCTGTGCCTTTGGGGGCATCTCTGACTTCTATGCCTGTTTCTTCTCTGATTATATACCTACAGAGGCATTCCAAAATTTCTCACCCACCCTCAGATTCCCCCTTTCCCAATCCTACCACCACTAAGGAATCTGACGGTGAACAACAGCTCATGGCCTGTCATCAGAAAGTGGTGGCAGTGGTGGTAACTGTGCATCCATGAGACAGTTGTTAAAAAGACTGAGCCACTCTCCACACCAAGTCTCTGGGCACAGCCTCTGATGAGGGTAGAGCTGCCACCTGCTCATCTGCAGAACCTTCTGTCATTGTCTGGTAAAGAGCAGATGATGCCTGGTCCCAGGTCAGACCATGACCTTGGGGAAAGACTATTCCTGCTACTCTCGGGACTTAAATTTGCTGATGGTTTTCAACTTTGGGCACTGCCTCCATAAAAGAACTTTCATTCCCTTGGGAAGTGGCTGAATTTGATTAATTTTATGGCTTATTTCTGAGAGAATCCAGGATCGATTGTCATGTCTTCTTATAAA
>NW_022196912.1:98105604-98118331 GCF_008632895.1 Mastomys coucha
AAAAAAAAAAACACAACCTGATACTTTGTAAGAGATCATTTCTGGAAGAATTTCCCATTGCCTGCACTAATAGGGTTAGCACTCTACTATGACCCTATTGAGCTATGCCTGGAAATGCAAGCCTCCCTGATCCCCACATATACAACATATTGATCACTGCCCTAGAAATAGATGCTGCCAACCACACAAGCCAGTGCCGGGGTAGCTGAGTCCAAATGGTTTGCATCTGGACCACATGTCCAGTACCTTAACCACTAGCCACACATGACTACTTAAGTTTAAACTTTCATTATGTACATTTTAAATTTCACTTCAGGTCATCAGCCATACTAGCACCTTGCTGGCATGGGCGGATGGTGGCTCCAAGCCTGCAAAGCATGATTATAAAATGGCTCTGCCAGTCCAGGAAGTTCTCCTGCTCAGCCTCCTCTAGAATTTGATGCTTTTTAAGCACTTCAATGCACCTGTTCTCTCCTAAGAGAACTAGAGACAGTATGTTGACTATATTATGGAAAAACTTAAGAGCTTATGTACTGACTGCTAGGGTTTGTGCATATCTATCTCTAAAAGGAGAAGTTCTGTCTATACTAGTTGTTCCCGAGTGTTGCTGTGACTAAGTCTCTGGGGAGCCTTGTGTAATTGGAGCTTCTGGTATAGCACCTCTGGCTATGACCTGTGATCCTTCTTGGTCTGCAGACCACATCTTGAGCAGGGGTGGAGAGGTTCCTGCACCAAACTTGTGAAGTAGAAGTCATTGTTTCAAGAAGGGTCAGCCAATAGACTTCATGTGGGAAGAGGGGATCTGAAGGAGTTCAGCACCAGAATAATATAACTACCCACCACACAACACACACACACCCTTTTTCCTTGTGGATATGAGATTGCAGAGCAGGGATGAGCTCAAAGCTTAAGACTGTGCTTGGAGCCACATGATTGGATTCTTGACCCCCATCACGTCCTAGCTGTGATTCCCATGGCAACTGATCCCTAGCTCTCAGTTTCCCCAGCTGGAAAATAGGAACAATCCTAGCATACTGCACAGAGTATCTGTAAGGACTCGGCCCATTAGCAGATAGAGGTAAGATGATTAGACCATGTCTACCTAGTACACTGCAAACACCACACAGTGGCTAAGGCAGTGAGCAAAGGCAGTATGCTGTTTCTAAGTGAATCTGGTTTATTCTGGTAAGAGCCATGCATTTATATCCGGTGCATCACTCGGCTCTAATCAGAGGCTGATCTCTCCTTTCTTTATTGAAGAAGGAACAAAAGATAAGGAGCCAGCTTCTTAGACAAAGGGCTGGACTCATGAGATATTCTGGGGGAACAGAAAAAGAGCCAAAAGGATAAGAGTGGAAAGTTGGGTCTGTAATAGATGGGAGTGGCCCGAGGAGGGCCCCTCAGTCCATCAGCGGTGGGGATAGCTTCCTGTAGACAGCGATCGCTTGTCGGGCGCTTTGGTGACCCTCACCAAACATGGCCCCTCCACCTGCCCCTTTTCAGAAACTGTCACCACTGATGTGTAAAAGCGCATGCATGGAATTTGTGTGGGTTTTATGGTCTCTGTCACTTACACCTAAGCTGATTTTCCCTGATGTTCAGTGGCAAAACAAACTTGAGCCGGCAGGGAGCATAGGGCATAGGCTTTGCTTTTGTTTGTTTGTTTTAAATACTGATCACTTTTCAAACCTTCTCCTCCAACCCCAAAGCAAAGAGCCCAGCCAGCAGCGAGTGAAGCGTTGGGGCTTCTCTTTTGATGAGATACTCAAGGACCAGGTGGGGCGGGACCAGTTCCTCAGATTCCTGGAGTCCGAGTTCAGTTCAGAAAATCTCAGGTAAGTAAACATTTGAACTGTATTCTCTCTGTCTCTGTCTCTGTCTATCTGTCTCTCTGTCTCTCTGTCTGTGTGTGTGTGTGTGTGTGTGTGTGTGTATACATGGATAATCAGACTCTCCATTTCCCTTTCTCAATAAAACATCATAGGGGCGGGGGAATCTAATTCAAGTACTGGCTTCTCTGGCTATGGTTGGAATGGAGGCTTTTAATGGAATTAATAGTCAAATGGCTTTGATAACACTATTCATCAAGTAAAACTATGGAGGTGAGGGGTTTCAGAGCAGGAAGGCAACTCAGAATACTCATTCCCCAAAATGTGCCAGCCCTAGAGATTGAGGGCCCTTGTATCGTTAACAACAATTGTTAAACAGAAAAGGGGCATCAATGGGCTCAATTTAGAACTCTACTGAGGCCAGCCTGGTCTACAGAGTGAGTTCCAGGACAGCCAGGGCTACACAGAGAAACCCTGTCTCAAAAAACCTAAATAAATAAATAAATAAATAAAGAGAACTCCAGCAAGCCAGGTCAGTGTTGTATAACTAGAGATCTGACTCTACAAACGAATGACAGCACACACTTTCTTCTAGAGACAAATCCTGTCACTTCTATGTGATTTCTGCATCAGGGTATGCCACAATACCTGATTGTTTCTATAGGCCCATAACTTAGGAGGGAAATATGCAAATAATGACTACTTGATAGGAGAAAAAAGAAAACATCTGGGAAATGAGATCTGCTGTGAACTAAAGAGAGGGCTAAAGGGAGAGCACAGAAGTTCTTGCTCACAGAGAAGCGGGAACTGTGGGCTTGCTCAGCCCGCTGCTGTGTCAGACCAGGAACCAGGGGACTCAGGGACTGTGGTTAGGTGTATCACTAGGTGAGACCCCTTGGTGGTCATCTTAGTCAGGGTCCTCAAAAACTGTCAGGACAAATGCATCTGTAAAGGGGGATTATTAGACTCGCTTACAGGATGTGGTCCGGGTCATCCAACAATGGCCATCACACACTCGAGAGGCTGGGAATTCAGTAGCTATTTAGTCCAGGAGATGGAGTGTCTCAACAGTCCCAGTTTGGCTCTGAAGGCCTGGAGGATTTCTGGAGAGCTGCTGATCTTCAATCTAAAGAAACTGATTGTAATATTGGTGAAGGCACCCCACAGCAACAATAACACACCAATTCAATTCAACGAGCCAGGGCAAGCATGCACACAGTAACATTTCCTTCACCCTCTTATTTGTACTGCCACCCAAGGTGCTACCCACATTTAAAGTGTGTCTTCCCCCACTTCAGATAGTTTAAGGAGGAAAATTCCTCACAGGAGGGCCTAGTGGCGTTGTTCTGGTTCCATATACAATGGGGCTGAAAACCAAGATTAGCCACCACGGTGGTCTTCTTAACCAAGAGCTGCCATCTCCACAGTGAGATCCACTACCGGCACCACGAAACCCCACCCCCTTTTTGCATCATGTTTTCTCTTACATACTAAGCTAATTTCCATGTTCAAGTGATAATTTCTAAAATGGATTTTTATTACTTCTTGATTTTTTAAAATAAAAAAAAATCAAAGCTCGTAATGTTGGGAAATGAGCTGTATTCTCTTATGTTAATGGGTAAAATCCATGTCATCCATCAGGTGACATTTATGGCAAACTACAGCAAGCCTAACCAGTGTCTAGTAAGGAGTACTAGACAGTCAAGATGTGCTATCTCTCCCAGGAAACAGTCTTGTAGGTCCTTGAAGACAAGACCCAAGAAACTATTTGCTAATTAGATATAAGTAAGCGTAGCCTCTAGAGCCATTTTTGGAAGGATTTAAAGGAAGGAGAAATGGATGTAAGAGAAAGTAGACACATCCTAAGCTTGACTTTGAAGAATTCACAAGACATCACAGGACCAAGTGAAAATGGGGACTATATTCTAAGCCACAATACTGAATTAGCTGTGGGTGGGTATTGGGCAGAATGTCTTCATCTCTGTGACCAACAGTTGAAATGGCTCAAGAAAGGTTTGCTTTGGCCCCTGATTCCAGAGGTTTCCATGAATGGTGGTGGAAAGAGAGGGTCAAACAGAGTAGACACATTGGTGGCCAAGGAGCAAAACGAGAGAGAACACCTGCACCGAGGGTGTTCCCCTCTGCCCACTTTCCATGCATCCATGCTGCCAGCCTATGGGGGCAGTGCTGCCCACCTCCGGGCTGTCTTCTCCCTTAGTTCATCCTCTATGGAAATGCATTTGACACACCCACCACAGTGCTTTCCTGATGCCCTAAACCCTTCCGAAGCCAATCAAATAAAAACCATAAATCAAGATGAACTGTCTGTCACCTGGTGCCGTCTGACTGTGCCTGGCCATGCAGTCCTGGGTTGGTGATGTTGGTACTGGTGGTGTGTCTTTGCCTTTCTGTCCAGACCTGTGCTGGTTGTGAACCAGACAAGGTGACCTTGCTTCAGGCTACGATACAATAGTTCTTTCAGCAGCCTCGTTAGAATAGTCTAAACACAGCTCAAGGGGTTGTTTTGGCTTCTGACCAGGCGTTGGCCACAGAAGCCCTGACTTCTAATCATCTACACCGGGTAACACCTAAAATATCACCTGGGGTCAAATTCAAGTTCTAGCTTCTCTGGCTGTGGTTAGGATCGAGGATTCTAAATAGGATTAAATAGTCAAATGGCTTTGATAACACCATCGATCTAGTAAAACTATGGGACTGTGGGGTTTCAGAGTGGGGAGGCAGCTCAGAGTATTATTTGAATGGATTAAACGGTCCCAGCCTCCCTAGGCCATGCAAGAAACAAGCTGTACATTCCCAACTGGTCTCTCCGTGGGGTCAGCCAGTCCCAAACTCCATCTCCAGCTGGGTCCCCATAGGTCCTTCTGTCCCGTTTTGGCTCCATGATGGAATGATTCAGAGCATGTCCTTTGCTGATCTCTCAGCCTACAAGTAGACTTAAGAGCCCTCTGGCACCCGAAATCTCACAGATAGTAAGAAGAATGCTGTTCACCTTGGAGACACAGGGGGTGTCTACTTGCTTAGCTGCTCCCTGCACAGTCTGTGGGCTTTGCTGTCAAAAGCTGCAACGTAGCCAGGGCCAATTTTTCCAATAAGACTAAGTCTCAGGAAATATGCATGACACTGAAGTCCCAAGTGCACTGGCGAGTGTGTCCCTGGCAGGTGTTCGTTCCCTTCTGCTATTTCCATTTGTGCCTCTGCCAGCAGCTTGCCTGGTGCCAGGAGGGCTACATTTAATCTTGGGTGAAAGAATGTGCGTGCATGTGTGTGAATGCGCCAGCCCCCAGCATGCATGCATAAATCCAGACTTAAAGAAGGTCCCCTCTGATCCACGACAGGAAGGTAGATAAAGAAAATAGAACAGCAGAGCAAAAGAGGACAGCCTGGGAGCTTCACATAATCCTCTCCGGAGGCCCCAATACTGTGTTGATGGTACTCAGTATAATTGGACATAGAGAGGAAAGTTGAGCTCTAAGTCACATGACTGGAAGACCCTTCAATCCCTTATCACAAAATAGCTTTCTTTCCCCCTCTGAGCATTCCTTTAGTCACAGACCTTGTTAAACCCCCCCATAACCCAGGTTCCAAGGGCTCAGGGTTAATCTGGCTCTGCCTCTTGTCCACAGTAGCCATGCATGGCCAAGCGAGTGCACCTCTATCATGGTCTTTGTGCACGGTGGCCCCTGAGAGCTGGGGAAAGTCTACAGCTTGAGGCTCCTGTTGGCCTGTTACAATGCTCCTGCTGGGAGCATTGTCCCCTCTCCCCAGGGCTGGTCTCCAGCCTAGGATACTGGAATCAAAACAGAAGAAGAAAGAGAGAGAGAGAGAGAGAGAGAGAGAGAGAGCGAGCTGGGTATATTGCAAAGTGCTTTCTTGTTTCTGTCTCCTGGTGCTCTTCAAATCTCTCTAGTACAAGGGCTTTTTCATTCCGTCTTACCAGGCACAGCACATGGAGTGCCAGAGAAGTAGGCAAATGGTAAAATGTATCCCAGAACTTCAGAATAATGAAAAGACGACCTCAAAGTGCTGCCTAGACCTTTCAAGGAAAGTGGGTCTATGATTACATAGGATCATGGGAAGGCCCCTTCTGATCGATGTGTACATGGTGTATGGACATGATCACATAGATGAATGAATGGGTGTATGTGTGTACACATGGGTGTGCATGCACGAGTCTGCAGAAGTGCAGATCAGATGTCATTCTTGACCACTCTCCACCTTATTTTTTGAGACAGGATCTCTCACTGAACTCGCAGCCCATTAATTTGGTAGCCTGGTTGGCAACAAGCCCCAGGGGTCTTCCCTGAATGACACGTGCACACATTTTCACACCTGGTCTTTCATGGGTGCTAGGGATCTGAACTTGGGTCCTCATGCTTATACAGCAAGGAGCTTATTCAGCCCCTTCGTTGATCATTTTCTTCAGGGTGAGTCATGAGATGACTGAGGATTGTCATCCCTAGGGATAGAAGCAGGGCAGGTCCAACCACACGCTTTGCTATGACTATCTACACCAGAGATCTGCTCATCTCTTGTCCTAACTTCCCAAGCCAAGTCTAGAGCTGAGCTGCCCAAGAAGTGTGGCCACTCCTGGGCCAGCAGGTTGGGAGCTTCACCGTCCTGAAGCATGTCCTACAGAGCTGACTTTATCCTTTTCCCTATTTTTGTGAAATTTCTCCCCAATGGTGGACAGTGCCATCTGCCCCTGTCCCTGTTCCATCTTCCCTGTACAAACCTTTGTCCTGCCTGGCTTGACATCATCTGCCATACAGCAAGGCATGAGTTAAAAATCAAAACCTGCAACAAAGAGCATCCCCCCTACATTTTTTATGAGCTGTAACATCTCCTGAGAGGGCAGAGTTGTTCTTCTAACCTGCAGATTGATGACCCTACTTCCATACGGTGTCAGCTGAGGGAAGAAGCAATTAAAAGCAAACGCAGGGGGCTGCCAGGTTTTGCCTCAAGAGCTCCATCTCCAGCCTTAGCTTCGGCAGTTGCCCCAAGCCCTAGGAAGACCCCAGAAGTTTCATTAGGGCCAGTGGGGATCCCACAGTAACCAAACAGATGACAAGTCAGAACGGAGTGACTCCGGCAAGGCTGTGGCCATCTGCAGCAGTTTGGCTCCTGTCCTGTGCCGAGCTCAGCTTGGGTGCTGCTCATGGGGCATCTGAGAATCATACCCCGCAGCCCAACCAGACAAAAAGCTCAGTTTTTTTTTGTCCATTGTTCTGAGTCACCCAGTGACCAGCAGAGGGCACAGAAACACTTCCTTCTGCCAAGGAGTTCACTCTTTCTCTGGGAACAAGCCCAGGGCTGTGTTGTGTAGCCTCTGAACATTCTAGTTTGCAAAAAGAGAGGTAAGCTGGTAAGTGTAGAGATGTACGGACCTCCTGCTGGAATGGAAAATGATCTTCCTGCTCTAGACAGTCTGGAAGAGAAAAACCCCATTGCTTGTCAGCATCTAGGGAGATAGGGAGCAAGTAAGGCAGTACCGGACCATCCTCCAGTCCCATGGACCACAGATGCTTCACACTAGTGCTTTTGGAACAAGCCGCCCTCCCCCAAGACCCTTTTCCTCTCCTGCATTCATTTCTAAGCCATGAACACAGATCGAATGCCAGCACGGCGCCACCTCTCCCTGTTCTGACAACTGGCAGTGGCTAGGGGAAAGGCAGGGCAGGTGGTCTCTGCACACCCTGGAGCCACAGAGCCCTGACAGTCCCTAAGGCTCTCTGCTTCCAGCCGAGGGCTTAGTGCAGGTTGGCTGCGTTTGATGGAGCTGCTGGCATTTGACGACTAACCGCTTCCTCAACGGAGCGGTACCTGCAGGCTTTTGATAAGAGCAGCCATTTCTCTATCCTCAATGGGCCACCCATCCACAGAGGATACCCAGAGAGAAGCTTTTGTGGCTCTTTGGCGGTGGGAAGGCAGGGAGGGGGTTGGCCTGAGCTCCCAGTTCAGCTCAGACTGGCCGGGCAAGAACAAGGCAAGCACACAGCCTCTTCTGCATTCCAAATCATCACAAAGGTTCCTCCAAGCCAAGATGGTAAACACATAAGACATGTCAAGATGCTGTTGTGACAACATTTTTGCTGTCACCTAGGAGAGACAAGGTAGGACATCTCTAAAGCAGACAGAAGGCTGGGCTGAGTCCTATGTACACAGGAAGAGAAAGCTGTCCAGGGAATGTCACTCTTACACACTCTGTGCCCACCCCCCATACCCTTCTGCTCCTCTCCCCCCACCCCTACCTCACTTCCCCTTCTTCCTCTCCTGTGACATGCCTGCTGTTTTTCCTTGTGCCTTTATAAACTGAAAATTCTCAGCTCGAACTGATGGAGGGAATCTTTTGGTAATTTCAATGTAAAAATGTATTTGATTTGATTCTGAAATTGGCTTTGACAACCTGTTCTCTGTTCCGTCTTGTATACTCAGAGAGGGATGTGCCATGCAGTGCCTCTGAGGTCCTTCTGCAAAAGGCATCCTGAAGTCCCCAGAACCACGGGGTTCTACAGAGCCTAGACACTTCAGAGGTCCTCAGGGTCTTCCCCTGGAGTCTCCATGGCTTCCCACACAGCAGACTAGACTAGCAAGGAACAGATGGTAGAAGGTGACCTCCCAGGTGACACTGATGGAGGAGGCAAACAAACAGACAAAAAAAAATCACCCATGGACCAACTATTTGTGTGAGAAGTCACAGAAGCCCCACAGGCGCAGGAAGAAATATGACTCAGAAGGCTGGCCACAGCCAGAGACTTGGCCCAGAGGCCGCTCCATGCTTCTTTATCGGCCCAGTAGGTACCATAAAGCTCTGTGACTTCTCTCCCTGGAGGCCAGAAGGACATGAGATCCAAGCAGGGCAGGTGTTGAAAGCAGGAGACATAACAAAGCATTGGTGAGACCCAGGTAGCTTTTACCCTGAGCACCATTGTGGGGAAGAGTTGAAATTCTAAGATCTCAGGGTGGGAGGTGGTGACTGGCTTGCTGCTTGCTTGTCCCTTGGCTCCCACCAACGTGCCTGGAAGCATTCCAGAGTTAAGTGTGACTGGGAAACCATCCAGAGTTCCTCTTCCTTCACCCACTTTGTACCCATTTCACAGATGATCAAAGACTACCTGGAACAGTTCAATTCCAGACAGCAGCAGAGCCAGGCAGAGAGCAGAACTCCCTGTTTTCCTGATAGAAGGGTGTTCTTATCTCCTTTGCCTTCTTGGCTCTTCGGGTTAGAGGGTCAGGAGAGGCTTTCTTTAAAGAGATGATCTTTCGATTCCTAAAGGGCAAACTGGGAAAGTTGGAGCTATCCTGGAATCAAACACAATGTCCCAACGTTCCTAGTAGAAATGGGGCTGTATTACTTATGTCTGCCACTGGGTGACGCCTTTGGGCCACACATCCGTGAGCTGCAGAAGAACACGCAAACCCTTTTAAAAAATAAATAAAATATTTAATACTACTAATAAGCAAGTACATCTTACTTTGGGTAGAATTCAATAGCAGACTGAATGGACTCTCTGCCTTATGGATCATCTGAGTTCACCCTCCCCATTCATTGACAAGACTATGTCTATGTTCTACTGCCTGTGGCTGTGCCCTCTGCACAGCAGGGGACCCTTCACTATCTCACTGAGGACACTGGCCTGTCCCCTTTGCAGGGGGAGGATGTGCTCTTCAGCCCTGGGTCCCCCTGACAGAATGCCCTGGAGGATCCTGGGACAGGAGGGTGCTGGGAACTGCTTTGGCTCTTGACGGAAGCTCTCAGTAGAAGTGCTCATACCGGCTCGTCAGTAGCTGAGAGATTATGGGGAGGCAATTGGAGATGAGAGTGGATTTTTTTCTCTCATATTCCCTAAAGAGTCTTTTGGTAGAGATGCCTCTTCAGCTTTGTGTCTGACAAATCCTCTCAAAATTGTTTATTGAAGACCTACTAGGTGCCCAGCACCATGTTGAGAATGCCCACCCCTCCCCCAATTGTTGCTCTCTAACATGAGTGGCTGGCTCAGTCTAGACAAAATGTCTTTTATAATTTCAGCGTTCTGCCTGCTTTTGTGACATGTTCCTTTTAAAATTTTTATTTATTTATTTTATTCATGTATGTGTAGATGCCTGCCTACACCACATGCATACAGTACATGTGGAGGCCAGACGATGGAATTTGGATTTCCTAGAACTAATTACAGAAAGTTGTGAGCTGCCCAGTGTGGATGCTGGGGACCGAACCCAGGTGCTCTGGAAGAGCGGCCAGTGCTTTTAACTGCTGCGTAGAGTCTCTAATCTCCTTTTCCTTATTTTAGTGTCCTAACAGACCCCAGCCTGATTTGACAAAGAGACTCACATTGTATAGAGACCTGCATGAGGAGTAGCTGATTTTTCAACCAAGCAGAATTTTTATTTCCCAGAAACATTTGGTGATCTCTGGAGATACTTGCTAGTTGGAGTAGCTTAAAAGATGCTGCTGGTGCCTAGTGGGCCATGGGGAGGGGCGTGTGACTTGGTGCTTAGTGTTCTATGAGATAGCCCCTCTACACCAAACAGGAATTCCCCAGCAGAATGGCTATTTTGCTGGGGTTATGCATTCTCTACGCAGAGGGAAGAGAGCATCTTGCCGGCCCCCGGAAGCTCATATCTTCTTACATACACTTTTACTCTGTCCTCAGCAATTAGACCCTGTACTTTCAGCAGTCCTGTGGAACTCACATGTGGCATCAAGGCAGGTGGGAGCGGCGGGGGGGGGGGGGGGGGGGGGGGGGGGGGGAGACACACAGCATCAGCTCTGGAACCACCTCTAGCAGAGTCTAAATAGAACTGACTGTGTTTCTGCTTTCATTCCAGGTTCTGGCTGGCTGTCCAAGATCTGAAGAAGCAACCTCTCCAGGACGTGGCCAAGAGGGTGGAGGAAATCTGGCAAGAGTTTTTAGCTCCTGGAGCCCCAAGTGCAATCAACTTGGATTCTCACAGCTATGAGATAACCAGTCAGAATGTCAAAGATGGAGGAAGATACACATTTGAAGATGCCCAGGTTTGCTCATTGACCCAAATTATGGTCATAAGGCATTCCTTAATTACTTCACAACTCGACCCTTTAATACAAGTCAGAGGTTTTACGAGTAGTTAGATGATCAGCTTTCACTATTTACAAGTCAGTCAGTAGAGACTATTCCAGATAAGTATACAGTGAAATTCCAATATCTTTCTCTTAGGTTGCATTACTACATAGATACAGAAAGCTGTAGTTCTTTAAGTTAGGATGCTAACTGGAACAGCGCCCTGGTAAACCCATCATGAGTTAAAATAGCTTATTAAAATGTACTCAGTACGCACATCAGAGTTTATCATTCTCAGAACACTGTCAGGGATCTGCCCTTTCCCTCGGGAGTACAGGGTGACTGGGGCCTTCAGCTCACTCACTACCCAGTGTCTAGAAAGAGGATCATACCAAGCAGCACTAGTTGGAGAAAGATCAAGATCTGAAGTCTATTGAGTGTCCATTGCTTATGCACCGTTGTAACTTCAGGGTACTGTAAGTCAAACTGCTATGTGTTGTAGGACCATTTGTATCTACCTTATTTTTTCTAGAGAAAAAAAAAGTGATATTACAGAATTTTACAAAATCTAAACCCCTCTACAAGGTTGGGAGTAGAGTGAAAACAGTAATATGACACGGTTAAAGTGGGAATTGTGTGCTGGCCGGGTCAAGAATCAAGTCCATACCTGTCCAGGCATGATGCCCACACTTTGCACTGCTTCCATGTTGACTGTCCCTATGCAGTTAGTGTTTTCTGAGCATCTCTATATTCCAGGCCCTGAATAAAGGTGAGACACCACAAAGAACAGATAAGAGCCCCTGTCCTCAGCGAGGCCCAAGTGAGAGAGACAGACAAATCAGTAGGTAATTTGAACCATGGGGAAAGATCCCAAAGGCGTGAGCTCTGGGATTAAATGAAGACCACGGGAAGGATTTGACCCTGCAGGTCACTGTCAGGATACTTACAGATGCTGTAGGCAGAGAATTCAAGTAGCTTGCCCTGCCATTACCATCCTATCTAGGATAGTCTACACAGCTATACCAACGCAAACAGTGACATGAAGCCATGACCAGTGTCCCTTGTCCCTTACTCAAGATTTCAGACTAGAAACAGCTCCTCACCTACCCCCCTTTTTCCCCCTATCTTGGTGTTCACTGAATGCCCATATTGGGCAGATTTGACTCAGTCTCCACCCAGTGACATCATGGGGCCCTCATGGTCTTTGTATCTAAAATCCCACAGTCTTACATATTAAAAGTTCAATCAATTTAAAATGTCCAATATCTTTTAAAATTCAAAGTCTGTTAACTGTGGGCTCCACTAAAATACATTCTTCCTTCAAGAGGGAAAAATATCAGGGCACAGTCACAATCAAAAGCAAAACCAATGTCTGGGATCCAACTCAGGATCTTCTGGGCTCCTCTAAGGGCTTTACCGGTCACTTCTCCAGCTCTGCCCTTTGCAGCACACAGCTTGTCTTCTGGGCTCCAGATGCCTGTACTCCACTGCTCCTGCTGTCCTTGGTGGTCATTGCATGGTACTGGCATTCCCAAATCACTGCTGTAACTAGGCTTTACCAATAGTCTCTCATAGACTGTTTTCACGGTGCCAAGCCTCAACTCCTTTGCATGACACCTTCAGTCCTGGGCCATCAATTGCAAACTGAGACTGCACCTTCACTTTTGGTCTTCCATGGCCTCTCACTGTGCCGAGCCTCAGCTGCTCTTCATGACCCCTTCATGCTGTCAAAACCAGTACCACCTGGGTGACTCTTACATGTTACCAATTACTGCTGCAGCACAAGGTACAACCTTGGCTATCTCTAGAACACAGCCTCTTTGTGCTCTCAGAAAACAC